>NC_033628.1:9781164-9817073 GCF_001540865.1 Ananas comosus
CCCTAAACGTCAGATTCCCATCCAACGGCCCACATCTCTCGAATCTGGCGACACCACCAATGTCGTTAAATTGCACTTTGAGTCCTCAAAATTTATGGCTTTTGACATTTCCGTCCTCTAACTTTAAAATGCAATTACACTAGTTTAAACTTTTTAAATTGTTACAAATAAGAACTACATCCCAATTTAAGTTCACTAATGTGGTATTGGTGTAATTTTAAGTGATTATTATATTATCAATTATAATATTATCACATCAGTACCATACTAGCAATATATTATTATTTAATTAATTAAATTAGATTGTGCTAATTTAAAATTCACATTCAACAAAGTCGGAGGACTAAAAGTGCAATTTTGCCACCGCACTAATCCCTTAAACTTTGGGCGAAGCTTTATTTTAGTGCTCAAACCTTTAATTTTAATATTTAAAAATTTAAAATTTAATAAAAGTTTTAATTTAGTTTTTAAATTTTTAATAGCAGAAAAAGTTATAATAAGATAGATGATAAGATTAAAATATGAGATAAAAAAATAAATTACAAATTTTTTTTTGTAAATATTTATTTTTTTACTTTGCCACTTTAAATTTTAAAAATCTATATTTTATTTTTTAAAAAAATTTTAAAGGTATTTTTAGAAGACTATAACATTAATGGAAAGAACAAAGTGATCAAATTATTTTTATCTTTTTTATAAAAGATAATTTTTTAATATATTTCTGTAATTTTGAAGAATACTTTCGGTATAAATTATAAAAAATTGACGGAGTAATAATGGAGCTCTGAGAAGGGGAACTAAATGCAATAACCTGAAATGTTGAAGGAGTAAAATATAAAATTTTGAAAGTAAGAAAGGAAAGGTAAAAATATATATATATATATATAAATTTTCTATAATTTAGCCAAAAAAAGAATTTTTTTACAAATCAATTAGTTTGAGGACTGAAATGAAAGTAAATCAAAAGGTTGGGGACTAGCGGTATAATTTACATATGGGAGGTAGGTAGGGCTCTAGAGATGGCTCCGGTCGTAATTACCTCGAAAACCATGCCGAGATTCCGAAACGTTTATCCATAAAAGGTTTAAAGCTCTTTGAGCAATTAACCGATCCGCGCTTGGTGGAAACCCTTTTTACTCTTTCCCTCTCTCTCGCTCGTATTCATCATCGTCATCATCTTCGTTTTCTTTGAGGAATTATAACAAACAGGTGGTGGGATTCAAATAGAAGGAGTAAAATTGGGAAGAAAATGGAAGGGGAGAGGAAGAACGTTGGTATCCTCGCCATGGACATTTATTTCCCTCCTACTTGCGTTCGACAGGTACACATTACTCTCTCTCTTTGTCCGTGCTGTTTGTGTACTATCATATCAATCTTTTCAATAACATAGTATCAAGCCAATCTTTGATTCCTGTATCCATCGTTCCATGGGGTATCGTTTATCTTTCGTACTACACAACTAATTTATTTAAAACATATGAATATAATATCTACTTGTCTTGATTTTGATTTGATCCAACTCGATTTATTATTATTTTTAAATATGACTCGATCCAATCTAATCTTTTTGCCACCGAATACAATACGTCTCTTTGTAGGTCATTTGCTTCGGTAGTTTTTGGGGTAGAGTTAGGGGTAGGTGTAATGGGGGAGCTGCGGCTTCTTCTGCTGCAAGATTGTGGAGGCTTTTGGTTTTCATTTGTTTGGTGGTGGTGAGGTGCTTGGTGTTTGGTGTAACCGGGCGCGTGCACCGGGTCTTGCACTGACATGTGGGACCCACAAATTTTGTTTTGACCGTTGCAAAATCGAGATCGCGGATGAGCTCTTGTAAACTCAGTTTAAAAATTCTTTTCTTTAGCATTATCCGACGGAGTACGTCCGCTAGGATTGTTGCTTTTTTGGGGGTTAAGGTTACGAAAATACGCCAACCTTTTTTTTATTGCTTTTTTTTTTTTGGGGTATAATAATGGATTTGTTTTATTACTGATCAGCAAAGTTAGCTTTAAATAAGTTTTGAGATAAATTAAAATTTAGATAAAAATTATTATTATTTTTTATTTATTTGTATAATTATGGAACTGAAGTTATTTCAGTTCCACTGTTTGTTTGATAGAAAATAAATGTCGTAGAAATTAGATCATGCGGGAGATGATATATATATATATATATATAGAGAGAGAGAGAGAGAGAGAGAGAGTGGGCTGGTATGCTTATGGAAGTATTGAGCCCTCCGTGTTTTCAAGTTGTTTTCGATGTTCGGACTTTCAAATCGACGATCGGCTTCGTTAGAGTTGATCTAGAGTATTTGAAGTATCTAGAAAATAAANATCCATAAAAGGTTTAAAGCTCTTCGAGCAATTAAGCGATCCGCGCTTGGTGGAAACCCTTTTTACTCTTTCCCTCTCTCTCGCTCGTATTCATCATCGTCATCATCTTCTTTTTCTTTGAGGAATTATAACAAACAGGTGGTGGGATTCAAATAGAAGGAGTAAAATTGGGAAGAAAATGGAAGGGGAGAGGAAGAACGTTGGTATCCTCGCCATGGACATTTATTTCCCTCCTACTTGCGTTCGACAGGTACACATTAATGCCACCCCCCAATCTCTCCTCTCTCTTTGTTCGTGTTGTTTGTTTTCTATTAGATCGATCTTTTCAATAACACGGTACCAAGCTAATCTTTGATTCCTGTATCCATAGTTCTGTGGGATATCATTTACCTTTCGCACTGACACAATCAATTCACTTAAAATGTATAAATATAACGTCTACAAGTCTCGATTGTGATTCGGTTCAACTCGATTTTCTGTCATTTTTAAACGTGACTCGATCCAATCTGATCTTTTTGCCACCGATATGATATGTCTCTTTGTAGGTCATTTGCTTCGGTGTTGGTTTCATGGAGTGTCGGGGTAGTTTTTGGGGGTAGAGTTAGGGGTAGGTGTAATGGGGGAGCTGCGGCTTCTTCTACAGCAAGATTGTGGAGGCTTTTGGTTTTCATTTGTTTGGTGGTGGGGAGGTGTTTGGTGTTTGGTGTAACCGGGCGCGTGCACCGGGTCTTGCACTGACATGTGGGACCCACAAATTTTGTTTTGACCGTTGCAAAATCGAGATCGCGGATGAGCTCTTGTAAACTCAGTTTAAAAATTCTTTAGCATTATCCGACGGAGTACGTCCGCGAGGATTGTTGCTTTTTTGGGGGTTAAGGTTACGAAAATACGCCAACCTTTTTTTTATTGCTTTTTTTTTTTGGGTATAATAATGGATTTGTTTTATTACTGATCAGCAAAGTTAGCTTTAAATAAGTTTTGAGATAAATTAAAATTTAGATAAAAATTATTATTATTTTTTATTTATTTGTATAATTATGGAACTGAAGTTATTTCAGTTTCACTGTTTGTTTGATAAAAAATAAATGTCGTAGAAATTAGACCATGCGAGAGATGAGTTTTATATATATATATATATATAGTGGGCTGGTATGCTTATGGAAGCACGGAGCCCTCCGTGCTAGTTGTTTTCAAAGTTCAGACTTTCGAATCGACGATCGGCTTTGTTAGAGTTGATCTAGAGTATTTGGAGTACCTAATAAATTTTGTAATTTTTCGATATCATTTGCCTAGTGATCGGAGGGGCTTAAAATCATTAATTTTAATGGCCGTGGTGAGCCGGTTGCAAGTTTAACGGTGTAGAAATATCCAAATCACATGAATTTTGATAAAAAATTCTTTATACCATATAAAACAAGATCAATAACTTTGATCTAAAATTTTAATGTCATATCATCATATTTTGTAAGATTTTTAGTTTCAGCCGTTGATTTTGAGCCATTTAGATCACTAGGCAAATGATATCGAAAAATCGCAAAATTTATTTTCTAGATACTTCAAATACTCTAGATCAAGTCTAAAAGTGCCGATCGTCGATTCGTAAGTCCGAACATCGAAAACAAAGTGGAAGCACGGAGCCCTCCGTGCTTCCATAAGCATCCTAGCCGCACTATATATATATATATATATATATATATATAATTGGACTGAAATGCTATCGGTGGTAAACAAATTTTGTTACCACTTATTTGTTTTCGATGATGGAGCCTTCAAATCGATGATCGGCATCGTTAAATATGATTTATACCACTTGAAGTATCTAAAAATAAAATTATAAATCTTTTCAATATTATTGACTTAATGCTCAAAGGGTTTTAAAATTTATAATTTTAATGGTCAATATGAAATGTTTTTTTGTTTAACGGCGTGAAAATATTCAAATCAATTGAATTTTGATTAAAATATTTTTTAAATTATTTAAAACAAAATTTATACTCTCGATCTTGATTATAAGATACCTATTATCATTTTTTAAATGATATTTATTTTTAGACTTTTTAAAAGATATTCATTTTTGTGTCCATTTGATGGAAAATAGAATAATATTGAAAAAAATAAAAAAAATAAAATTTGGTTTCTAGATGCTTCAAGTAGTAAAATATTCAACGATACCGATCGTCAATTTGGAAACTTCATCATCGAAAACAAATGGATGAATTTCATAATTATTTTTAAAAATTACAATATTTAATTTGTAAGTATGTCTAATGATGTAAATCAATTTCAACGATGTCAATTATCGATTTAGAATTTTAATCATCTAAAATGACTTAATATATCAAAGACTTCTATCATCTTGAAATGACAGTGTTGGCCTCTAAAATTTCACTAGGGTTACTATACTTCTATGGGCTTGGACTATTATACTCTTATGAGTATAAACTCCCGTATACTCATAAATTTTTAACCTCTAAAATTACACTAGAGTTACTATACTTCTATGGGCTTGGACTATTATACTCTTATGAGTATAAACCCCCTTATACTCATAAATTTTTAACCGTTGAGTGATGGGATATGTGATTAGGATGATGGTGGTCCCCACTTAAAATAATAGTGGTCCCCTAAGGTTAAGTGGGTAGTTGGTTGAATAGTATGATCTAACGGATGGAAATGATCAATAGAATAAATCTAAGGACCGAAAACTTATGAGTATAAGGAAGCCAATACTCATAAAAGTATAGTAGCCGGACTCTACTTTTATGAGTATAGATCTATTTATACTCATAAATTATTTTTTATGATGGAGCTTTTAAATTAATGATCCATATCGTTAAATATAATTAAGAATATTTGAAACTTCTAGCAAAAGGATGCAGTATAAATTTACCTTATACACGCTATTGAGAGCTTAAATTTACCTTATACAAGTACTTTAAGAACTATATACGTAAATTTGTTAACAAATCACAAAATTCTACGGCAAATATTTGGGACCTCAAATATTTAGCAATGGGATGCAGTGGTACAATTAGGGGATATTTTTTGCACCAAAAGCCGAGGGAGGTGATTTTCGGCCATAAATACTATTTTTATTATTTTATTTATCATAAATTAGCTTTGATTGTAATTTTATTTTTTTAAAATGTTATAATTGACTTTACTGTAGATAGGGCTGGCAATCTAGCTCACAGTATCGGTTCTCGTTGGGCTTGAAATGAACTCGAGATCGATTGCTCGTTTAATAAACGAGCTGAATACAAACTAAATTTTTCAGTTCGAAACCTTAATGAGTCGAACACAAGTTAAGGTCAGTTCGCTAGTATTTAGCTCGATATACTTTATTTATATTATAAATTTCTACTATTTGAATTTTTAGGCCAATCCAAATATAAAAAGATTTATATTTTCTAAATTTTGATTATTAGATTAAGATTTTAATTTTTTATAAATTTGCATCCAGTAATAAAGCTGCCAATCTAACTTACTATTCACGAACTAACTCATATTCAGCTCATTAATAAACAAATCGAATACGAGCTAAATCTTTTAGCTCGATATTTTAACAAGTCAACTTGTATTCTTTTTGTTTAATAAACGAACGAATATGAGCCGGCCTCACTTCGCTCTTGTTCAGTTTGTTGATAGTCCTAATTTTCACATCTCACATACACTCTCTCGCGTTCTTGCATTGTAGATAGTGCCTAAAATTTTTGATGAAATGAATTTAAAAAAACGATGACTAGAGTATTAAAATTACCAATTTTTTATTCATCAAATGGTAATAAAAAATAATTTTATTCGAATTTTAGTTCAGCTGAAACTTTGAGAGTCTTAATTTTCTATGTGGTTGGGTCACACGCGCAGCGATTTTGCACCGTTGGATGGAGGAATGAGGGTAAGGGTGGAAAATTGTACGGAAGGGTCTCCGTTTGTGTGGGTAATAAAATTGCTGTACTGGTGACGTGGCAACGTGAGAGACCGATCACGCGGGACATTCACAGCGCCAATGCACTCATTGCATGGCCCAAGAATTGCTCATGCAGTGACAAACGCGTAATCTTATTTGTATATCCAAAAGTGGCTGTTCGTGATGATTACAAACGCACTGCACTCATTGTACTGCACAATAATTGTTTTTCGAATGTACACATGTGTATAATGTTATTTGTATATTCAAAAGCCGATGTAAGTAGAGTAATGCTTACATCTACTGTGCCCATACAAAGCTTTCTATGATTAGAAGTTGTTAAGACTAGTAAGTAAATATTAGCATTTGGATGGCTAGAATGCAAAATTTACATCTTATATTTAGCTATACTCTTAAATAGTTTCACATTCAATAATATGAAAGAGCGCGGGAGGCCTATACGTGACGGACGCATAATATATAATAAATAACTAGATTTAAATATTTTAGGTCGGTGGTTCGGTTATAGCAGTCTTTAGTGTTAGTGGGTTGGGTTATTATAGTTGGCATCAAAGCTGGTTCACTAGCGGAAGTCTTTAGTGTTAATGGGTTAGGTTATTATAGTTGGCATCAAAGCTGGTTTACTAGCGGAAAATGTGAGTAGGGGTGTAAATGAGCCGAATACGAGCGAGCTGGGGTCAGCTCGTGTTCGGCTAACGAGCTGAACGACGAGCTGACCCCAGCCGTGTTCGGCTTGTTTATTAAACAAGAGCGAACACGAGCTGGCTCTAAAGTATCGAGCCGCAAAAATTCGCTCGTGTTCAGACTCGTTATTAACGAGCCGAACACGAGCTGGCCTACGAGCTGGCAACGAAAATAAATTAAAAAGATTAGATTAAATATATATAAAATATATAAAATTTATCCATTAGAGTTTGATCTAATAGTGAAACTTTACATATAAATGAGTCTTTTTATATTAAGCTCGTATTATATTTTATTTTACTAAAAATTAAATAATAAAATATATAATATATATAATTAATTTATATATATAAAAATATAAATACAAATAAATTAATAAATATTAAAATATATTATTCGAGTTCATCGAGCCGAACACGAGCGAGCTGACCCCACTCGTGTTCGCTCGTTTATTAAACGAGCTAAAAATTCAGACTGTGTCGGCTCGTTTAAAAAAAACGAGCGAGCCGATCTCAGTTCATTTGAGCCGAATACGAGCTGGCTCCGAACACGAGTTGGATTGCACCCTAAATGTGAGGTGGGCGTCACATTATTTGATGATTTTTAGCTTGTGTGTATAGTGTTGACGAGAAAACGTCAGTTTAAAATTGATGTGCTTAAACTGGGTTTAAATATTTTGAGCTGACATATTAGGACCCACAAATTATTAGTGCCAGTAGGCTGAATTATTACATATCCAAATAGTATCACTCACATAGAAAAACGCTCACGAGTGCAGTGCATTTGTACATCCTAAGAAATGGTGAAATCTTACACCCTCTTATTTAATGGTAATAAATTATATGTTTGTCAAATTTTTTAAAATATTAACAATTTATTAGGTTTTGTGAATTATAAAATAAAGTGTAAAATCTAAACTCTTTTTTGACAGATGTACAAATAATAACTTTCCTTTCCTTGCTCACCTATTGCTCATGAAGTTTCTTCCGAATCAAAATGAGAACTACCAACATACATATTGCCGTATAAGAGGTAAAGATCACTTTTGGTGCTTTGCCTTTTTTTTTTTTCTTTTTTTTTTTTTTTTTTTCTTTTGAAATCAATAACAAAGCGATACTCTTCTAGTTGATAATTTTGATTTCACTAACAAATATTTAAAATATTCAATTTATTATCATATTTTTTATTTTATTTGGCTTTAAAATATAAGCTAATTATTTTTTTTAATGAATTTATAGTTACGAGGAATTATATAAAATACTAGCGTAAATGCTGTAAATAAATAATATAGTTCAAATTTTAAAATTAAAGTGTCATTGACTTACTCAAATTAAATAAATTAAAATATTAGATCATAGTTCAAAAAAGCTATGTTCTTTTTTACTAAATGGAAAGAAAGAAAAAAAAATTGTAAAACTTTAAAATTTTGATTGAAAAGTTTTAAATTAAAATAGATCTTTAAAATTTGGTTCAGAATAAATCATACAATTCACCAAAATGTTTTAATAAGATCTCGTTCGGCTCAGGGAAGTTGCCCTTGCAGATGGTACTAATAATTACACACAAAAAAGTGCTCAAACTAAAAACATTATCACAAAGATGAAAGACCGTGTGAAAAGGTGGTCAACAGTCTCGCAAAAGTCAGTACCCTAGTTAGTTAATTCGCAAATTATTCACGAATTATTCATGAGTTATTGAAAATCCGAATTAAATGGTCCGTTTACAAATTTTTTCCAAAGAAAGAAAGTTATTCGTGAATTTTTGGGCCAGCCGAATTATTCACGAATTATTCGCGAGTTATTAAAAATATAAATAAAAAATTTATAATTTATATTTTTAAATATAAATTATCTTATATTTTATATCAAATTCGATTTTTAAGCCGAATTTTTCAACGAATTTAAAAATTAGAAAACGAATTTTATGCGTATTATATCCGTATCAAATTTTTGCCGAATCTGAATTTACTAATTATGGTCAGTACAGAGCACACAGGTCTTATCCCCCATCCACCCCCTTCAGAGATTGTGTGAAATTTTTTTTTTTTTTTCGCTTTCTTTCATATGCCTATTTGCCTTATATATGTAGCTAAGTTTATTATTATCAATGAAAGAAGCGGATAGCGTGCTATCTTATTCTCGAAAAAAAAAAAAAGACCATGTGAAATTAACTTCCGTTCTCAAAACTATAACCGTTACACCTAGGTCTTTAAATTTTAATTTGTTACAATTTTTTACTTGAATTTTTTAAACTTTAATAAAATCTGACAATCTAATTTAGTTAATTAAATTTTGATGTGTTATTAATATAAGTGCGTTTGGTTCGAGTTATCCTGGCAGGATTACAGGCAATCCTGCTAGGATAACTGTGTTTGGTTAATCCGCTATGTAATCTAGTCGTTAATGTAGCATTACAAATCGAGCAGGATTACATCGAAAATATTAACGGGAGTGGGGTCGTGTATCTTGCATTACTGAAATCCATTAATACTACATATTATGTAAAATGACAATTTTACCCTCCAACAACCCCAAATCTAATTAACAGCATTATTTTCATCTCTCTCGCCTTCCCCCCGGCCCTCTCTCTTGCACGCCGCTTTCTCTCGCTCTCTCTCTCTCTCGACGTCTCTCTCTCTCTCTCTCTCTCTCTCTCGCACGAACACCTATCATCTTCTATTGCATCGTCCTCCCAAGTAATCATCACGATCTCCTACCCTCCATTTGTCATTTCCGTAAAAAATAATATTCAAATGACCACAATAAGGGCAATTTTGAAAAAAATTATACTTTTATGTCAGAATTACTAAATTTTATAAACTGAACCAAACATATTAATGCTATAAACACTGTAATATAGTATTACATTACTGTATTAAACCAAACGCTCTAATACAGCATAGGTAGTACTCTTACGCCGAAATTCAAGGTACCTGGATATGTCGAGATACTTTGTAATATTGCATAACTCGAACCAAACGGACCCTAAAAGTAACGTAGCATCTTAATTGTTATTCTTATTTAATATTAGTGACATATCAATAATTAATAAATTAAATTAAATTTTTAAATTTGATTGCAATAAATTAAAATTTTAAATTAAAAATTATAATAAATTGGTGAAGCGCTTGGTCCTTTTTTTTCGCTCTTTATATGTAGAGAGAGGGGGAAAAGCGAGGCAGGGGACCGTTGGGGGCTCTCTTCTCTCTCTCCTCTGTGTATCGTTTTTGAAGAGGAAATAACACAAACAGGTGAGGGGCGTAGAGAGCGACTCGACCAAAGCGTGCGAATAGAGATGGAATTGGAGAAGAAGAGCGTTGGGATCCTCGCCATGGACATCTACTTCCCTCCTACTTGCGTTCAACAGGTCTAAGATGAGATTTTTTTTTTTGTTTTTTGGGTGTTTTTTTCACCATTTTTGGTCGATTTTGTTTCCCTTTCTCGGTCCTTTAAAGCTTAATGCGTGGTCTTAGTGTCGAAGGGGTGGTTTTAGCTCGCATCTTAGGGGTTTTTTGGGTCTCTTCCATGGTAAGATCGTTTAGGGTTTCGTGATTTGGGGAGTCCAATGAGAGGTGGGTTTGATACGAGAGATGGTGGGTTCTACTCCAGCTTATTTTGGAAGGGGCTCACTTGCGTCGTGACTCGTGAGTCATGTTTGTTTCTGGTGCACGGGATCTCATGGTGGGGACCTTTTGGGTTTCTCTGAGATTGTTGTCTCCATCTCCCCGTTGATAAGTCTCTTTTTCAGATACATTTTTTATTCCGAGTTTAATGTGGATATATACGTGTTTTATCCATGATTTAACAAATAAAAATGTTACTTTTTTTTTCCCTGATCAAAGTTAAAAAGATAAAGGAAAAAAAAATCTGTTCTTGCATCGAAGAGTGATGTAAAGAAGGCATTTTGCTGCTGTTATTGTTTTGTGAAGTTCACTTTTGTTGTGATTCTTTGTGTTAACTTTTGGAGTTATGTAAAATCGTGTTCTTGACGCAAATGGCGGTGGTGGTCGCAGGAAGAGTTGGAGGCTTACGATGGCGCGAGTAAAGGGAAGTATACCATCGGGCTCGGGCAGGATTGCATGGCCTTCTGCACAGAGTTGGAAGATGTGATCTCCATGAGGTTGCCCCTGTGCATAAGAAACTTTACGACATTACATCTTTTGATTCTTTTACTTTTGGATTAATTCATTTAACTGATATACACTATTATGCCATCTTCATTAGTTCTGCAAAATCTTGTAATGGTGGTGCAGTTCAACAGAACATATATATATATATATATATATATATAAGGTCTGGCTACTATACTATTATGAGTACGATCGCTCTCGTACTCATAAATCGTTTTCGATGATAGAGCTTCCGAATCGATTACCCATACCGTTAAACGTTATTTACAGCATTTAAAACTTCTAGAAATCAAATTTTGTAATTTTTCGACATCATTTACCTTACGATCAAGAGGTCACAAATTTGACAATTTTTAATGGCCGGTATGGGATACTTTCTAGTTTAACGGTGTAAAACAATCGGAATTTGTTGAATTTTTTATAGAAAATTCTATTCACTACATAGATAAAGATCAATAACTCCGATCTTGAATTGAAGGATCCGATCATTCTTTTTTAGGATGTCATTTGATTTTGACCGTTCATTTTATGCCCGCTTGATGGACTTTATTATAATTTTGAAAATTTACGAAATTTATTTTCTAGAAGTTTCAAATACTCTAGATCATATTTAACGGAGACTACGGAGTGGATCGTCGATTCAGAAGCTCCATCATCGAAAACAGCTTATGAATATGAGGGCTCCAATACTCATAATAGTATAGTAGCCACGGCCTATATATATATATATATATATATATATATATATATATATATAGTGGGCTGGTATGCTTCTGAAGCACGGAGCCCTCTGTGCTTCCAAGTTGTTTTCGATGTTCGGACTTTCGAATCGACGATTGGCTCCGTTAGAGTTGATTTAGAGTATTTGAAGTACCTAGAAAATAAATTTTGTGATTTTTCGATATCATTTGCCTAGTGATCGAAGGGGCTCAAAATCAATAATTTTAACGGCCGTGGTGAGCCGTTTGCAAGTTTAACAGTGTAGAAATATCCAAATCACATTAAATTTTGATAGAAAATTCTTTATACCATATAAAACAAAATCAATAACTTTGATCTAAAATTTTAATATCATATCATTATATTTTGTAAGATTTTTATTTTCAGCCGTTGATTTTGAGCCACTTCGATCACTAGGCAAATGATATCGAAAAATCGCAAAATTTATTTTCTAGATACTTCAAATACTCTAGATCAAGTCTAACGGAGCCGATCGTTGATTCGAAAGTCCGAACATCGAAAACAACTTGGAAGCACGGAGCGCTCCGTGCTTCCAGAAGCATACCAGACACACACTCTCTCTCTCTCTCTCTATATATATATATATATAGTCCGGCTACTATACTCTTGTGAGTACGATCGTCTTCGTACTCATAAGTTATTTTCGATGATAGAGCTTCCGAATCGACGATCCATACCGTTAAACATTATCTAGAGCATTTAAAACTTCTAAAAATCAAATTTTATAATTTTTCGATATCATTTACCTTACGATCAAAAGTTCACAAAATTGACAATTTGTAACGGCCGATATGAGATATTTGCTAGTTTAACGGTGTAAAAGAATTGGAATAGGTTGAATTTTTTTATAGAAAATTATGTTTACTACCTAAATAAAGATCAAAACTCCGATCTTAAATTGAAGGATCCGATTATCCAATTTTAGGATGTCGTTTGATTTTGACCGTTCATTTTATACCCGCTTGATGGACTTTATAATGGTTTTGAAAAATTACGAAATTTATTTTCTAAAAGTTTCGAATACTTTAGATCATGTTTAACGGTGTGGATCGTCGATTCGAAACCCCCAACATCGAAAACAACTTACGAGTACGAAGGGCTCTATACTCATAAGAGTATAGTAGCCCTATATATATATATATATATATATATATATATATATATATATCCTAGGATTTCTGGCTCTTTAGGATTTGTTTTGTTGTGCATGACTGAAATGAAAATTCTACTTGATGAGATATTGATATAGTGTAGTGGTTCAGCTTGACGGTTGTCACATCCCTCCTCGAGAAATATCAGATAGATCCAAGTTCCATTGGCCGCCTAGAAGTGGGAAGTGAGACTGTGATAGACAAGAGCAAGTCTATAAAGACATGGCTGATGCAAATATTTGAGGTTTGTTTTTGTCTTGAAAATTACACATTTGTCGTTGTGATGCAACTATTTATAAACACCCTGTGTTGTGGTTATTTGCTATTTGAGGTCTGAGAAATCATATGTAAACACCTTTTGTGGTGTGTGTGCCTTTTGTCAAAGGTGCGAAGTCTCTGTTCTGAATTTGGGTTCACTTGCTGAAATTTCGTCTTCTTGGTAGTTTTGGATTTCCATGAAACATTCTCAAAATGTTATTGAAATATAGATATGAGAAGAACCAATAATGTATACTTATTTATCATATATAAAATTCTCAATTTGAATGTAATTTAGAATAGAACAAAGTAGATACTAGCTGAACCAGCTGAAGCTGCCAAAATTGATCTAAACCAAACCAATGGACTGATATCAGCTAAAACCATCATGTTAGAAACTGACGGACCTGAAGAAGCCAATGAAGCTGTCAAAACTCGACCAATTTTGTGTCCATTTTACCAGTGTTCAGTTTTGCTCAAAATTTTTAACGATGTGTCGACGTTAGTCCTGAAAATTTTTGCCAAACTAGAATTTCCTTGTCAGTCTACTTAGTGCAGTGTATGTTCTCCAACTAGGTCACTAAATGTAATGTGGCAACTTTCTCATGAAACACAGGAATATGGCAATAGCGATATTGAAGGAGTTGACTCAACAAACGCTTGCTATGGGGGGACAGCTGCTTTGCTTAACTGTGTGAATTGGGTGGAGAGCAACTCATGGGATGGCCGTTATGGACTTGTTGTTTGCACCGACAGTGCGGTATGAGTTCATTATCTATTTTGAGAAACTACAGTCTTTTCTCGATTATGGCATTGAATATTTTGTACGTCTATCAACAAAGTCTATGAATCCAAATGCGTGGATGATCTTTTCTTTTCTATTTCCTCCGTTATTGGTGTTGTGCACTTGACTTTCTCTTGACCCATAATGATTTGAAACTGTTTTTCCCGAAGGATGCTGATATTATCTTTTGTCGACGAGCAATCCATTTGTTTAGGTTATGTAGTTTATGAAAATCACATGGCAAATCCATTAGTGTGTTCCATGCTTATTGTCTTTTGGAGATTTATTCATTTACAGTACTTGTTCTTTTGTTAGGTTTATGCAGAAGGACCAGCTCGGCCTACTGGAGGTGCAGCTGCTATTGCAATGCTGATTGGGCCAAATGCTCCTATTTCTTTTGAAAGCAAATTAAGGGGAACTCACATGGCTCACGTTTATGACTTTTACAAGCCTAACCTTGCGAGTGAATATCCGGTTTGCTTTTTCACTCCATTGTCATCTTATGCTTTCTAGTTTACTGATTTATCAAATTCATTTGAAATTCTTTTTTGTTCATGTACTATCTTTTATCATTGGTTTAATAAATTGCTCTAATTTCTGAACCAAATGTTTCTGAGCAAAAGTTGAGCCAAAGCCAGATGCCTCCACTGTAACCTCTTATCATGTCTTGTTAGTGACAGTATTCATGGATTTTCTGACAGATGTTCAAAATGTTCGTCTCATTGATACAATATTTAAGAAGTGTTGTTTATTGGCTTGATTTTTTCAGTTGAACAAGCTGATGTGAACAATTAACATTGTGTTGTAAAAATGAACTCTATTTATCATTTATCTTTTTTTTCCTCATTTCTCACTAGATTCTGTGGTGTAGGTTGTTGATGGGAAGCTATCACAGACGTGTTATCTCATGGCGCTTGATTCTTGTTACAGGCTGTTGTGTAACAAGTAAGATATGATCATGAAAGGTGGTAATTTAAGTTCGACTTACACCAATTACTTTTACTGAATTAACCATTTTCATTCGTCAGGTATGAAGGTCTTAAAGGAGAACAATTTTCAATTTTTGATGCAGACTATTTTGTTTTCCATTCACCGTACAACAAGGTATAGAAAACATTTATATTTATTCTTTATTATTTTGTTTTATATTTATTCTTTATTATTTTTTCCTTACTGTGTGAATCAGTGCCTCTTTGCTCTTTACTTTATATTCTACTTTTGCCGAGCTACATATTGGGGTCATAAAAAATTAAGTGAATCATTTCTTTTTCGCAATTCATATTCATAGCAGATTTTTAAACAGTTTTTTGTCTTTGCTCTTGAACTCGTATACAGCTGGTCCAGAAAAGCTTTGCTCGTTTGTACTACAACGATTTCTTGCGAAATTGCAGGTTCGGTCCTTCAACTTTTAATATTACCTGATTTTCTATTATCGGCTACGGTACTAGTGAGGTTTTTGTAGACAAATGGTGCTTGTAACAAGAATGCATTGGTTTACCGTGCTTGTTCGTCTTGAACAGACCAGCTAGTTTGTCCACCTAAATGAAATGCAGTTTCTCACACCACTTTAGAGACAAGATTATTGCTTGTCACGTTCAGTTTCTATTTCTTTGGTGTTATCTAAAGTTGTCCTTTACGGCGTCACTCAGCTGTGTTGAGAAGGACGCGAGGGAAAAATTGGCGCCTTATTCAAGCTTGTCTAGCGAGGAAAGCTACCGAAGCCGTGATCTTGAAAAGGTTAATCTTGATGCTGCTCCAGTTTCGCATGCTTACATAGTTTTCGGTTCTCTTTATCTCTTATTGTCATATTGATAAATGTTCTTTTCTTTGAATCACGCAGGCCTCACAACAAGTCGCAAAGCACTCGTACGATAAAAAGGTTCAACCGTCCACTTTGCTACCTAAACAAGTTGGAAATATGTACACTGCATCACTTTATGCAGCATTTGCATCGCTCATTCACGACAAGCACAAGACTCTGGTGCAGGACATTTCCTTTTCTCTTTCATTTCCTTTTGGTCTGTAAAACACTTCTTGCGATGTAATATTTTCCAACTTTTATTACAGGATGGGCAACGGGTCGTTATGTTCTCGTATGGTAGCGGGCTGACTTCGACAATGTTTTCGCTCAAACTTAATGAAGGGCAACATCCGTTCAGCCTATCAAACATTGCCGATGTGATGAACATGTCGGAAAAATTGAGTAAACGGCATGTGGTACGTCTGTGGAAATCAGAGGAAAAGTGGTTACTCTTTATTTTTAACGAAGAATTCTAGAATCCTACCATCAGTTAGGCTTGGCAACGCAAGCTATATCACTACACTTGAGTTCAATGCTGAGATCTTTGTTGACATTACGTTTATTTTGGCACACTAACTTTTTTGTTGTCTTTTTTCATTCAGTTCTCCCCCGAGAAATTCGTTGAGAATATGAAGATTATGGAACACCGATACGGAGCGAAGGATTTCGTGAACAGCGACAACACGAGCCTGCTATCGGCTGGAACGTTCTACCTCACCCACGTCGATTCAATGTATCGGAGATATTATTTGAAGAAGGGCGAGAACGAGGTTGCCAACGGCAAGATTGCTCCGAATTCCCTGGTTCATTGATGAAATGAATGTAAAAGCAGCCGTCGATTCCAGAGGAATAGTCACCTGTCGGAAACTAGATTGGAAAGCTCGAATTGGTCATTTGCTTCAACTATCTTGTAGCTGCATGTTGCTTAAAGTTTGTAAAATTCCAGCTTCCTAGTTAATGTTATGTTCAGTAAGCATATCCAATCTTTTGCTACTATGTATTGTTCATTCCACTCTGATTAGCAAGCAAGATGGTTATCATTCTCTAGTACAGGAGATTATCTTCTAAGTTTTTTGAAGTAGAATATTTAGATAATCCTTTTTGTTCTCTTTTTTTTTTGTTTTTTTTTTATTAGAAAATCTTCCGGGGTGAGCACTATTCGGTTAAAACTGAACCACTAAATGAAACTGAGCGAATCGTGTAGTTCAGTTTTATCCAATTTAGTTTGGTTCGGAATTTAGAAATTGGAAAAATCAAAAAAACGCAAAAATTGCAAACTATTTATTAATCTTAATATTATTATTATAGTTTGGATTAATAAGTTTTAATATAAAATTAGTTGTTACTATTATCTTATTTTTATTATTTAAAAAGATTTAAAACCAAACAAAAGTATTTTATTAGAACCAAATAAATTGAATCGAGCTGATGGAATTATTTCGGTTTGCTTTCAGGAACCTTACTTGATGCGAGAAGTGCAAATCTCTTTAATTTATTTAAAAAGTTAATAGTATTTAACAGAAGAGGAGTGCAGCAGTAAATAAGATAAGTCATTTCATATATAAAATGTACTAATTTTATTAAATTATGAACACTAAAATTTTTAAAGAGTAAAAATTAAATTTACTTCCAATCGTAATAAAAATTTATATTAAATAAATTATTTTTAAATAAGTTACCCCCATATTGAAGTAAAACCGTAGATTTAAAATACTTAGATCGCCACTTTCTGTCTGAGAAGGTGGTCTAAAACGTCACACTTACACGACATTATTATATCTCAAATCAATCATATTAATGTAATAACTTTTTTTTCAAAAAAATTATCACAGAATGATTAACTCTATTAAAGACTCATTTGGTGAGGAATATGAATGCCATAGTGCAACTATTTTTTTAGAGAAAAATAGTATATTATTTATTTTTTTATTTTTTAAAAATAAATTTAGCTGAAAGCATGAAGCAACTAGATTACGAATTTGAGATCTCGAGTATCAATCACTGAGCCTTTTGCTATAGTACAACTGTAGCGTGGAACATAGAGAATTTTGAAGGGAAGCAATGTGACCTGAAAATTGTTGCATGTGTAGGTAGGGGTGTAATATGGGCCATGCCGGACCAGAGCTACCAAACCTCCAGCTCAGCACGGCTCTGAGACCCGAAAGGCTCAGGCTGTACCAGGCTGGGCCGTGCTCCATGCGATTCCTAAAAGAATATATTTTTTTAAAAAAATATAAAATTTAAAATATAAATAATAAATTATTTTTATTTAAATTAATATTTTGATTACGAATTTTAAAATTTATAAAAATAATTATAATATAATAAATATTTAATTTTAAAAAAAATATTATATTTTTTAAGAAAAAAAATTGGAAAGGGTGCATTGGACCAAAAACCTCCTTCCAAGGACTACAATGAAGAGCTCCTGGGTTCCCACGCAGGAGCTCAAATTGGGCCCAAGACAACCTTGCCTTGGATTCGGACCGTGCTGGCCCGGCACGGCCCAGACCCACCTCGGGCCGTGCCACGTCGAATCGTCAGGTCCAAAAAGAGAGGCCCAACACGGCCCTGAAGCTTGGGCGGGATCGGCCCGGGTGTTATAGCACCGTACCGTACCCGTCCGGCCCATTTTACATTCCTAGTGTAGGCCGAAAACTTGAAATAATATAATAATATAATAATAATAATAATGCACGGTGGTGGAGCAAGTTCCGGGCGATAATTTCTCCCTCACCGACTTCCAATTCGCGGCCTCACCCCGCGCCTCTCTTCTCCCACTTTACCTCTTCTCCAAACCAAACAAAAACCCTAGACCCCATTTCCTTCCCCAGAGCACCGCTCGACTCATCCCTTCTTATCGCAAAATGGCCTTCGAAGACGACGAACACGAAAGAGTAGGAGGAGAGGAAGAAGAAGCCCATCTCCAGTCGCTTCTCGAAGCTTCTCGAACCCCCGAGGGCCGCTCCCGCCTCGCCGGAACCCTAGCCCCCCTCCTCCTCCGCCGCCTCTCCCCCTCCTCCCCTCCCCGCATCCTCCTCCTACGCCTCCGCCTCCTCCGCAACCTCTGCGCCGGGGACGTCGCCAACCAGGGCGCCTTCCTCGAATCCGACGGCGCCGGCGCGGTCGCCGCCGCGATCCTCCGGTCGCCGCCGGATCCGACGGCGGAGATCCGCCGGGCGGGGCTCCAGCTCCTCGGGAACGCCGCGCTCGGCGGGGAGCCCCACCGGGGCGCCGTGTGGACCCGGCTCTTCCCCGCCGGGTTCTTGGAGCTGGCCCGGGTCCGTGAACCCGGCGTTTGCGACCCCCTTTGCATGGTGCTCGACACGTGTTGCTCCTCCGTTGGTGGGCGAGGGCGCTTGGAGGAGCTTTGTGGAACAGCGGCTGGGATAGCTATTATCGTGGAGATCGTGACCACTGCGTCTCAAGGTGTGGGGGCATCATAAACCCTAAATTTGGTGATAATTTTTTTTGTTTTTTTAAAAGCCCCATTGTGTTCTTTATAAAGCATGCATTTTTAAGCTTGCTAAGTTGAGATTAGGAGATAACGTTCTCAAAAACAATTAGGCTGTTTATTGAAGATGGAACATTCGGATCGACAATCAACTCTGTTAAACATTATTCGGAGCATTTGAAGTATTTAGAAATCGAATTTTATTATTTTTAGGACTTACAATCAAGGACATCATCAAGTGGCTGCGAAATGAACATTTAAAAGGAGTAACATTGCGAAAAATAGTGGTTTGATTTTTTTTTTTTTTTTTTTTTCAGATGCAGATTGGAGTTGTCAAATGTGGTCTAAACTCATAAGTACCGAAAGAATGTTCTATGAAAAATTCAGCGGGTTTAAATTGTTCTAAACCATTAAGCGAATGAAGAGCGAAAGGCTCGTTTAGGCTGTCAAAATTTGTCTATTTTGAACCCTTTAGATCACTCTTTAGATCACTCGATAAATAATTTTTAAAAAAATTATGAAATTTGATTTTTATGTACTTCAAATATTCTAAATTAAATTTAACGGCGTCAATCGCTTATTTGCATGCCCCATCACATACGACTCTGTAGTAAAATATGCCATTTACTCTTTAGTGTGTTCAAGCTCAACTCTTTCAAAAGACATTGCTTTATGGATTTATTACTGATGACATAATTCTATTGAGAATGTATCTGAATTTAATGCTGTAAAATTTTTTTTGGGGGAAAAGATCAGGTTTTTTTTATGCTTGTTTGTTTAACTGTAGATACTGGTGATTGCAGTTGGCTATCAAGAGGAGTGGCTGGAGTGGCTTCTTTTCAAAATCTGCGTGGAGGAGCGAAACTTCTCGAATTTATTCACTAAACTGAGCTTACCAGACGATCCCGATAGCTCTCCTCCACATGAACTCGAATCTGTAAAATTCAACATTAAGCATGCATTCCTCCTGGGGATTCTTTCAAAGTGCTTGAGCGAGCGGCCGAAAGAAGTTATTGTTTCCAACGAGTTCGCTCTTGACATGCTGAAAATTCTCAAGAGAGCTTCTGAAACTGTGGATTTTGCTTCTCGAGGAAGCGCGGCTCTTCCTACCGGTTCTCCTGCTATTGATGTCTTGGGGTATTCACTCCTCATTTTGAGGGATATTTGTGCTTGGGAGCATCCTTATTCGCCTTCTTTAGACGCCCCCATAGACTCATTGCTCAATGCTGGTCTTTTCGAGCTCCTTCTAACTTCCCTTCGCGAGCTCGAACCCCCGGCAATCGTGAGAAAATCCATGGCGAGGGAACAAGCAATTGATCAATTGACATCTAGCCCTTCAAATGTCTGCCCTTACAAGGGGTACAGGAGAGATTTGGTTTCTGTCATTGCGAATTGCTTGCACCGAAGGAGGCGAGTTCAAGATGAGGTCAGAAGGCAGAACGGGATCCCGTTGCTCTTGCAGCAATGCGTAGTCGACGAAGATAACCCGTTGTTGAGAGAGTGGGGATTGTTGGCGGTTAGGAACTTGCTCGAGGGGAATGTGGAGAACCAGAAAGAAGTGGCGGAGTTCGAAATGCAAGGGCCTGTCGTCACGCCGGAAATCGCGCAGTTAGGGCTTAGAGTGGAGGTAGATAAGGAAAATCGGCGTGCAAAGCTGGTCAATATCAGCTGATGTAAGTTGGATTTGCACTTGAACTAGAGTTTTAGTGTGGCCGCTTACAAAGATTTTATGTTTTGTTGCTAATTCATGTGTGAGATATTTCTTTATGTACTTTTCCTGCTCTTTTTGTGTTCGATACGATCATACAAATGACAGGTTATCAGCCCAATGTATTCCATATGATCAGGTAACACTAACTATTATGTAATAGACTTCATTAACAGTATTTTGTCTCTGTGAGTATAATGATTCATATCTTCAAATCAAAATTATGAACACAAGCTTCTCTTATAGATAAAGAATTAAATTAGCATAAAGAAGTTTCCGAACAGACTCAATCATGTACAGTGCAGGTTTATAGGCCGAGGGTGACCGAAAGCTTTAATCAGAGCATTCGCTCAACATTTATCAACGAGTTTAAAGGATTCATATTATAACTATACAGTAAATTTGATCAATCACACAACAATTTACTACATGATAATAAAATAGCTGAATGAATGATATTTCGTAAGCTTATGCTTTCCATTACAATTTGAGGGTATCAAAATAAGCTTTAGATATTATCGGTTTCTCTCTATGTATCCGCAATGCTCCATATAAAAGCTGGTACAAGCATACAACACCTTTGAATAAAAAAAAAGAAAAAGAAAAAGGTGCAGGTATTCAGGCCTTCTCATCCACTACAATATGCTCAAGCTCGAGGTCTAACTGTTTAGTATCACTTCACTCTTTACTTCGAATCGAAGTAAAAGAAATAGGCAATGAAGCTAACACAGAAAATCCGAACAATGTCAAGCAAAAGAGACATCCGAACGGAGAACATATTTAATGTTTTTGGTAACAACACGAGCTTCATGTAGCATGCAGTCGTCTCCATGAATATGAAGCAGCGCCATTCCTGGAACCGGAGCGACCTACAAATAAACCACATTAGACCTGAGACAAGTGCAGAAACAAATTATCCATTTTGCTACGTCATGAGTTATGAGGAAATGAGACAGGGAAAGAGCGAACTCGAAGTTTAAGTTAAAAGGTTATAATAAGTTGCCGTTTTCACAAATCAAAAGGGCAAAGTACCTCAGCTACAACTCGTCCTCTTTGATCATAAAAGACAGTTTCTCCTCCGACAAGAGACTCTGCCGATGAATCTTTGTTGTTGCCTTTGCCACTGAGATATATTAAAAGGGTGTACTTCGTTATGCGACCCTCTCCAAGATCAACGCTCTCATCAATGTGGCGACCAAACCGCTGACCCACTGTATACCTGGAAGAGGTCAAAATCCATGCTGTACCATAGTTAGTTAATTCGCGAATTATTCGCGAATTATTCGCGAATTTTTGATATTCCGAATAAAACGTCCGTTTTCGAACTTTTGGGAAAAATTCGGAAAAAATCGCGTTTTATTGGATAAAAGTAATTATTCGCGAATTAATCGGGTTCGCGAATAATTCGGATCAAAAAAACGTCGCCGTTGCTGCGACTGCGATGCTGCGACTGCGATGCGGTCGCGGGCTTCGTGCATGGCCCAAAACAGAAAAGAGTTCGCCTCTCAAAAAAAAAAAAAAAAAAACCTTCTCTGAAATCGCCCCCTCCCAGTCTCCCAAACTCCCACCCCCACCCCTCCCAAAAAAGGGTTTGCCCTAACTTCTCACCCCTGCGGCGGTGCGGCCCTGCCACCGACCCGTGCGGCGGTCGCGGTCCCTTCCCCTCCCCCTCTTCCCTTCCGGCTGCTCGCCGAACGCAATCGGAAGCCCCCCTCTTCAGAAATCGAAGATCGAGTTCTTCACTCTTCAGAAATCGAAACCCTCCCCGTCGCCTCTTCCTCTTCCGCTTCCGCTATCCAACGATATATAGATCAGTAATAAGGTGGTTCTTTACAAACCAAGTACGATTTGAGTTTTCATTTTTTAAAGCAAAAGTTGGAAGCTTTTAGTCCATCTGATGGATACTTTTTTAGACACAAATGGCTCGAGTGCTTAAATTGAATGTGTCCATTCTCTGTTATGCACCTTAAATTGTTAAGAACTTAAGACCCAAACATAGAGCTAAATAATGTTAATTAACCTAGGGACCATGCCTACTTTAGACTTTAGAATTTATGAACTCTTGTATTTTACATTTAAATATGGACTATCTTGATCTCTTATTTGCTTAATTATTTATTCTTTTTTAGGCATAATATAGTTTATTATTTTTTTATTTAATTTTGTAGCTCGTTATTCTTATATTCTTAAAAAATATGAATATTTATGCTAATAGCATAAATTTTAAGAGGAAAAAATTTAATTTAATAGCCGAATTTTTGATCCCGAATTTTTAATTGGTGAACGTATAATATCCGTATAAATCACGTATCCGAATAATTGACTAATCCGTTTTTTAGCCGATTTTTTCAACGAATTTAAAAATTAGAAGACGAATTTTATCCGAATTATACCCGTACCGAACTTTTGCCGAATCCGAATTAACTAACTATGTGCTGTACTATAAACTAAAAGTAAAATTCACAGCATGCGCACCTCAATATCATTGTTGGTTCGGCTAAATTAGTAACTTAATTTTTGACAAAAAGATAGGTCGAAATTTTGCAAAATCATAGGCATAGAAGAGATCTCATACAGCGCTTTTCCTTTATCACTAGGTTGCCTTTTTTTTTATATATATACTTGCAAAGTTGCAATAGTGAAAGGATAGCAGGAAGTACAATGTATGAGAGAAGAAACTTGAACATCTGCCATTACCTGTAGAATCTAATATTTGGATTTAGACCCACAGCTACTTCGCCTGGAAGTTTGATATCGCCAAATATTTTCTTTAGGCCCGACTCCCAGATGACTTCAGCTAGCGATGGGTCGGTCATGGATATACGATCGTTGTCTCTATACGCTTGGCCTCTAGCTGGTCCCAAGCTTCCCTGGTGGGTGAAGCCAATTGCCTCTGCGGCTTCAACGAAAGCACTTGCTTCAGCAGCGCTGAAGAAATTCGGTACCTAAAACATTTCACGTATTGCATGAGAAAACCTAAACAGTTCGGATTCACGACCAGATTCAAATACTTAGAAAAGCAGGATCGATTTTTCACGACATTCTCGAGCCTACGGGCGGCTTAAACTTCAACCAAGTACTTTAGTCAAAAGCCAGGAGCCAAAAGAGAGACTACATGTTCTCCAAATTTCTATACTCGATATTAGGGGTGGCCATCCAGCTCGCTGTTCGCGAGCCATCGGGTTCGCCGAAATGAGCTCGAGATCGCTCGCTCGCTTTAGTAAACGAGCCCGAACACCGAGCTGGATTTTTCAGCTTCGTGTAAAAACGAGCCGAAAGAGTCTGGGTCAGCATCCATCCGTGTTCGCTCGTATAACAGCTCGAATACATATTTATTATTTATATATTAATTTATTATTTATATTTTATATATAAATAAATAATTATATATATATAATATTTTTTATTATTTAATTTTAGCAAAATAAAAATATAATGCTAGTTTAATTATAAAAAAAACTCATTTATATTAAAGTTTCAACTATTAATAGATCAAAAGTTTAATGGATAAGATCTTTATAAACTTTTTTTTTTACATATAATTTATCATATTTTTTTAATTTATTATTCGTTTGGCCGCCTCAGGAGCACAGCTCGTGAACGAGCCGAACACAAGCTATCTTTCGGCTCGATTACCTTTAACGAGCCAGATCGTTTCGGCTCGTTTATTAACGAGCCGAACACGAGCCGACCCTAGCTCGCTCGTGTTCGGCTCGTTTACACCCCTACTCGATATCAGTCTTAGTGAATAGTGACTATGTTTTTGAATCACTGTATTATAAGATAAAAGTGTACATACCTAACTTGAATCATGGAGCATTTTGAATCGGCTATCCAACCATTCACAATTTTGATTTTGCTATCCAACCTTTTAATTTATTTGATTTGCAATAGTCAATGGTATTTTAACTTCAAATTTTAAACTAATTACTTTAATGAAGTTATAGTTTCAAAAATTGCATGAAGTATACTAACTAAATCTGTAAAGATAAATGACGTATTCAAATTTTAAAGTCAAAGTGCCGTTGACCGACTAAAAATCAAATAAATTGAAAGGTTGGATAGTAAAATCAAAATTTTGAAAGGTTAGACAGCAAAATCAAAATGGTCCATAATCCAATATGTTTCTACCATTTCATAATTACTAAGTTCTTGATTTGTTTAAATCAAAGTGAAAAACTTAACCCTATGGCTTCAAATCAAATGGTTAACATAATAGAGTAAAACTCCCTTAATTTTATTCCTCATAAATCATAATAGAGTAACTCTAACCATCAACACGCAGATATATACTCGAGTTTCGCAAATAAAATACAATTTTGGGATTTTGGGGCATCCACAACTGGTTGATTTGATAACACGCTTCTCTACCTGATTGCGGGATTCAATATGGCCTTAAATTAGGGCTAAACAATGAGCAAAAACAGATTAATCCAAGCCTAATTAGGTAAAAGCTGCATCAAATTGGAGAGTGAGAACAATTAGGGTTAGCTAGGGTATTCCTCTGATGAGATGGGAACACGACGTACCGTGAAGAGGAGGGTACCACGGAGGCGATCGATTTGGAGATCCTTCTTGGGTTTAATGGCGGGCCATCTCCCTCCCATCTCCTTTGCCCTACTCGTCTTCGTCTTCGTTTTCGTCTTCTTCCTCCGCTGCTCCCCGTCTCCCCCACCCGCGGCGCGAGTCGCCATTGTCGAAGCTTCACCTTCGACAGGAATTAGCTACCGGTGAAAAATGATCGGCGAGGGCGACGTGAGTTCGGGTATATGGGCACGAAGTGGGGATGCAAATGGATCCCGGTTGGTGGAGCTCCGACCCGATCCGCCCCGAATGGTTATATGTAGGTGAGAACCAAAAATATAAAAAAAAATGTAATTTTTGTCGAACCGGATCCACCAAATAAATAGAGCGGAACACGAAAAGCCTCTCTAAATTTGCCCGCTTTTGTCCCAATCCATCTCAAATAGAGCAATAAATGGTGATAAAAAATAAAATTAAAATTAATTCGTCCCAATCTAATAAAAAATAGAGTAGAAGATACGAAACCCCTCCCACTCTGGAATCCGCCCCATTTGCATCCATTTGCATTCCAAGAGCAAAGTACAATGGGATGAACTTATTTTTTGACCATCCACACACATTACATTAAATTTAAATTTATGTGTAATTTTATTTTTTTCAAAACACCATAACAAAAGTTAAAATAATAATAATAATAATTATTATTATTATAATTTTTTTATTCTTTTATATGCTAGTATAAAATTTTTGATAAAAAAATTAGAATATCTATGATTGTAAAGTCAATTGATTTTTCATGAAACAATTACAGCCGAAAAAATAAATTTTATCTAAATTTTAATTTAATTAAAAATTATTTTTAATTTAATGATATAACTCGCCCATTACATTCGAATGAAGAATTACTGAAACTAAGGGCACAAACCACATAATTTCAGCACATAAAATAAATTTATTTACATCACAAAAGCCGGGAGACAGCCAAAAATAGCTGCTACACAACTCACATACATGCTTATATAATATAAATAAATTGATATACAAATTCATGTTCTTTAATCAGCGCAATGTCAGCTGAGGCCTGTTTTTCTCAGAATACCTGCAGGTCACCCAGCAGCTTTGATGTCTACTCTACCTTTTCTATATTGTTAGATTCTCTTGAATGGCGAGAAATGAGCCGCAAATGTTTCCGCCCAAATCAGGGAAAGTCTCGCAGCCGGGCAAGGGTCTCACCTTGCCCTTGCGGTCGACATCCACGGGGTATTTCAGAAGGTGGCCCCTCATCTCAGTGATCTGATCGGAAGCGAACTGTCTCCAATTCGTTTCTCCGATAGACCGGACATGCCTTAGACATTCAAGGCTCTCCGGGCGCGTAAAGCTCTCCTCGAGAAATCCTATATGCTCGGCCCAGAGTGACATTCTATAGCCGTGTATCTACGAGTTACATCATCGAAACTAAGATCAGATATCATAATAAGTTTCGGGTTACTTCAGTTTTTGTAGAATGTCTCATAGCTGATTCAGTTACCTGTCCACGAGGAGCAGATTGCTTCCGTGCCCATGTGTACTGCGGCTGGTAAGCACCCATTGCGATCTCGGTATCTCTCAAACCTTCCAAGGACCTCTGATTGATGTTCGCTGATCCAAGTATCACGAACTCGTCGTCCACGATCATGCCTTTCGAGTGTACATAGATCATGAATCTCCTGTTCTTCCTAGCATGTTCCTGAGAAAATAGCGTGAATAAATGTGAGGGCACTAGTCTCTCTCTTCCAAGATGAAGCATCCTAGTTATTATGTGCTTAAGAATGCAGCTTAGTCTCTTGAGATTATAAAAGAAGAGACGTCCATCGGCAATATCTATTAGTCATCTTAATTATTAGGTAAAAATGTATAAAACTGACCAAATGGGTGATAGTTGAGGTAAGTTTTATACATTTTCACCTAATTATTACTGCTGAATATAGTCTCTCATGGTCAAGCCTCTATTTTTTTTTCTTTATCTTTTTTTTGTGTGTATAAATTTCCAAAATACCAATGCCAGCTGAAAGAAAAGGATTGAAGTGAGGGGTTGTGCACTTTCATACATGTCTGATGATGGACAATAGCTACGGAACTTTGAAATATTTTGTTGGACATGACGAGCTTTTTCCTTATTTGGAAGTTAAAAGTTCTATTCTCACATCTTAATTGTAACTGCAGATTACAAACTATTCTAAGATGAATGCAATCTTACTTGAGGAGTATTTGCAGAGTTTGAAGTTCCATCCGAAGCATGATATGTGTCTACAGCCTCCCGATTGCCAAGGCAAAAGAAGTTCAAATAGTCTTGTGGCTCGTATTTATCCTCCAGTCCTACTTCCTTCAAGGCCCTATAGATTGTCTCATACATCATCTGCATCGTTTTATTCTGCAGTGATCGAGAACACGAATATCAGTTATAGTGCATTTTGTCAAATAGCAAAGGATAGCGTATAGAATTATTGCAAAGCCTAGAATAAAATAATAATAATAATGCAAAAAAGGGGCAAAAATAGCATCAAAATGATGGATGAAATATAAATATTTATGACTGACTAAATGTGCTACTCAAAAGCATTCTTTGGCAAATTTGCTAACTAGATAGATAGGATATCATTGTTATAATTACGAATTGAAAATAGGGGAAAGTGAGAGACCAGTTTCAACAATAACTGTTTAAATCAGCAAATTTTTATGTATTATTATGTGGCAAATTAGGAAGTTGCCCATATCACCCAAAGATCAGATCATAATAGGTGAATAGGTATCAGAAGCAAATTTTCTGCAGCAACGAATTATGTCATTTCAACAACTAAACAAGTAGCTTCAAGTCCCTAACCATAGGTTCATTCCATCTCCAAAGGTTATTGGTAAGTGAAAAGTGACAACTATTTGCCAGGTCAATACTCTAGAACCGATTACTTTTGAATAGTGTGACCTTTTGTTGCTATTACTGTTTTAAGTTCATGAGCAAGGAATCAAACCCAATCATTACTCGAACAACTTTATGCCTAAAAAATTCATTCATAGAAGACCAATAGGTTGTTCCGATTAAATGATGATTTTGGAGGCCTTTATAAAGGCAAAAACTAAATTCAAATAATATTATCAGGATAAGTCACCATGCATGACTATTACGACTAAGCAACTTCTGTGTAACAGAAACAGTAAATAGACCAGAACCGACAGAAGAACAAATCCAAACAGAGAGGTAGCCGAACAGTCACCGTAAGTTTCTCAAAACATGCATCAGAAGTAACAAAGCGAACCTGCCAAAAAAGGATCCTCTGAGTAGGAGCACTAGTTGGATTACCCTCCGGCCACATTGGAATAACTATATATGCAGAAAACCTCTCATTTGCTTTAATCTTGTTTGCAATTTTAAGGGCAATCTCAATTGGTATAAGATTATTAGCACCTACAAGACAAACAAAGGTCCAGAAATCCACTGTAACAGAAGCATTACCAACTAAATAAAGGTTTGTAATATTATAGCGACTGGAGAGTAGAAGAATTTTATGTTATCTCAGCTTTTTTCTTCACTAAACTTATGCTAAATAACAAATTTTTGCTTTGCTAGGTACGTTCATGCTTACCAATGTCTTTGTTTGAATCCCAATTAAATGAAGATCCAAGGAAGTACTGATTCTCAATATAAATGAAGTGTTGGGCTGCTCGGATTGCATTCACATAAGCTGTATGTATGCTCATATCGATCAACACATTTTTTCCACACACAAGATTCTGCTCGTATAATCAAGTCTGCCCAAGTCAGAAAGCAGCAACAGTAAATCTAACAATAAAAAGACTACATAGTTTCAGATACCTTTCTGGTTGCCTCTCTTGGATCTTTTGGAAAACCTTTGACAGAATTTGAATCAATTGACCGGAAGATCTGAATGTACGTGGAAGCAAAGAAATTATAATAATTTTCAGCAAGTCAGATAAACATGTAATTCAAGATATTAGGAAATGTACAACGTGATTTTACCTGGACGTGCCAAGTCTCTGGATCGTAATCAGTTTGATTTATTAATTCATGGATGCCAACAATATCAGGAATTCTTTCAGTCTTGAGTAATGCGTCATCATGTGACTTTCCAAGTTTTTTAATCCCATGACGTTTCGATGCCTTTAACCAGCGCTCTTCGAAGTTTGTCAAAACATCATAAGCTGCCGGACCATCAATTTTAGAATGCAAGTCATGCCATGGTTCTCTTGGGCCACGGGCATCAAGTCCCTGCAAGGAATAATAATAGAGCAGGAGACTACAATACGATTAACAAGATGCCAAACAAACAAATATAATGAATCAAAAGAAAACATGAGTGAACAAGTGTATTAGGTATCTTCTTTTCCGCAAAATTGTATAAGCATCAGCCCAGAAAACGTTGAATACAAGGTCTACATTTCAGGGACAGTATGCACATTATGAGGTCTAAACAAATTAACATCTAGAAGATACTGAATAAGCAGGCTTTGATACAACAATATCCCTAAGAATGAGTTCTACTTTTTTATGTTTGTGGCAAAAGCTTGTAGTTACACAAAGAACCCATCAAAATACAAAATTAAAAGCATCCTATGGACAGCATGTTACAAACTAGAGCACCAGAATGTGACCAGTGCAGACAAAAAAGTCAGATGAAAGTTGAAACATTACCGCAAAATTAGGATTGTGGTAGTCATCCTTGTGCAATGTTTGGAGGGTCCTAAATAAAGGATGTCTTGGAGTATCATATCGTCCGCCACATAGATCAAGGCCTCCAACAAAAGCAATGATTTTTCTTCTACCATGACCAGCATCAGCATCCATAATCACTGTTTTCTGATGATGAGTAAAGATAGTCCCAGTTTCCTAGTTCCCAGAAATTAGACTCGTTAGCACAACATCTATGAATATCAAGGAAGTTCTTGATACTCTTGTAAAATTAAAAAAACCCACAGAAAACCCCACAATTTCAAGCAGATCAGAGAATTAGAAATCTATGGTATATATGTTACTAAAATGCAGTAGAAGAAATGCTTTATTGCATCAAATTGTAAAAACAACTTCAAAGCTAATTAAATAACATCATTACTGCAGATAATCCTCGCTCTAAACTTAAATGGACGAAATATTAGGAACAATTAGAAAAGGGAAACGTCAAGCATGTGCATGTATACATTGGCACACAAATAGAGCTGTGACTGCTACATCATAATTATATCCTATGATTAATCCAACTGGCAAGAACTCAACCAGGAAAGAGCATATAATCTTAAACCAAGTACACCAAAAAGGCCATCCAAACAGACCAATCAGGCTATGAAATTATAATTAGGTTCCGGTACCTATAATAGTTTATTTGTTCTGTAATTTAATCTGCTTAGATCTATATGATGCACTTCTATCAGTTTCGACCTAATCTTGGATAAAGCATGACCTAGGCCATCTTCATGACCTGTACAATGAAAGCAAAGCCTAGATTAGCATGGATTTTGAGAAGCTAATAATAATTCTTGTGAATCTTTCATCCAACTAACCATCTGACAGGTAATATACATGACAGATATAAGAGAGAATTATGTATGCCAATGAAGCAGGCCAAATACAAAAATTACAGGATTTAAGACTACAAGAAACAAGTATGGTTCATGTACACCGCTATGTCCACAGTTTGCTGGTTCTTATGTGGCTAAAGAAAAGGACCACTATGCAGTTTCAGCTACGTGAACGCGTCCTCTAAACAACAGCTGGAAATGCATTGCAATTACAAATTGCAACAATCCACATTGTCAACAGAGTCCAGATAGAGGCAAAAAAAATATCTAATTTTGATAGTTTCACAGGAGTTTAAACAGATAGGCAAGGTAACCTGTTGTTTCACCCAGCTGTGTCGTTTTCCAGCAGAACGGGGACAAAGCAACACCTGTACTGAAGAATGCTTGAAAAATCGACGTGTCTCCTCATCATGAGTACCCATAACACCATTCTGCACATATAAATCTAATAAGCAAAATACTGAATAACAAGCATTTGTGATGCTAAGTACATGATTAGATTCTTCAGCAATATGGCATGTTTACACGTAGAACACTACAACTACAAGAACTAAAAAGACTATTCACCGCAGCCAAGAGAAGACTTATAAAAAAGATAGAAAAGATTTAAGAGTGCAATCACAGCAAAGTACTCTAATTAATTCTGCAATCATATGATTCTTGATAGTTAAAGATTTGGATCATCCCACGGATTAAGTGTTAGGAAAAAGACAGTTTCTGGTAAATAATAAAGAGAAGTGCAAAAGGTGATCATATATCTCCGCATGTTAAGGAATAGAGGTGAACAACAAGAAGTCCAATTAACAGAGTTCCAAAAATTTCAAGTAACCATGGATAATTTGGTGGGTGGCAAAGCCAAAAATCCTCTTTAAATCAAAAGACGATGATGCAAGAACAAACTAATTTGAACCCCCACCGTTTGAAACCCCAAAATGTTCCTCGAAGTCGGATCATCCCACACCAGAAGCAACACTCTCACCCCTTCCTGCGACTTAGACTTGAGAAGATCACCCAACGTAAGAGCCTGCGCACCGCCGGTATCGCGTACCAGTTGAATTGTATGAAACACCGACCACCCCACAATGTAAACCAGGCGCCGTGCCTGGCTTATCGCATCGAATATGTCATGCCAACACTTTCCATGCTGATAATGAAATCCATGATCCAATACCAGCCCCGGGAGGCAACCGTCGGGGACATGAGCATCCTGATACAGAGTAACCCTCCCACCCTTCCTTAAAGGGAAGTAAGTATTCGGCACCCCGAAGTAGTCGGGGCCGGCACCGACCCCGTTATGGTACGCGCTGAGCCTCGCCATTGGGATGTACTGTATCGATAGCCGGAGAACGGCACCGGGCTTACAGGGCTTGCCATTCTGACCCAGAATTGGGTATGTTCCTTCCACCTTCTCTCCGGAGAAAATTTGCTCCGCGGGGATCGAAACGGTGCCGATGAGCTGTGCGCCGACGACGTCACTGTCCTTGACCATGAAGCGGACCTCGGCGGTCTCGTGGGCGACGGGGACAATGAAGTGCTGGTTCCAGGCGGGGTTCTCGCTGTTGCTGACGACGTAGGTGCGGCCCACGGTGGCGGCGGCGACGGTGATGGTGACGTAGGGATCGCTGGTGATCGAGGAGACCTTCTCGAGCTTGCCGCTGAGGGAGCTGGTGAGGCGGGGGCCGAGCATGTCGCCGAGGGTCTTCGAGAACATGTCCATGTTGGGGAGGTTCCTCGCGTCCAACACCCACACGTCCAAGCTCCCGTGGAGGAGCAGCACCTTCAGGGACGCTTGCACGCCGTGCGGCGCCGCGCCGTAGGGCACGATCTGCCCCGCCGCGCCGTGCTGCGACACCCCGCCCCCGCCGCCGCCGCCGTAGGGCACGAGCTGGCCGTGTTGCGACGCCGATCCGGAGAAGCCGAAGGAGTCGGCGCGGTGGTGGGACGCCGCGGCGGCGGCGGGGGGGGGATCGGAGAGGTGCATGGAGGCGATGACGTCGTGGAGAGGGTACATCGAGGCGGAGGAGGAGGAGAAGCTCTCGGAGCCCGAAGAAGGATAGGAAGGATCATGTTCGAAGCGGGAACTTCCGCCATGGTGGAAGCTCGAGGAAGCAGAAGAAGAAGAAGAGGGTGGGATGGGATCGTAGGGGGTAGGGTTAGGGTACGCGTGGTGGGGGTAGTAGGGATCGTAGGATGGGGGAGGAGGGTATTGTAAGGGCCCCGAATGGTTGAATTGGGGAGAGGGGTTCGGGGCGTGGGCGGGGAAGGAGCTCGAAGGGGCGAGGTAGGGATACGGAGGATGAGGAGGAGGAGAAGGGGTTTGGTGGGAATCGTAGTGGGGAAGCGTAGCAGTAGGAGGAGGAGGAGGAGGAGGAGGATAACCGTACGGATATGGCGGGTACGGGTTCCCGTAGTAGTTGTCCATTTTCACGTTCGGATTCCCCTTCCTCTTTCTCTCTCGCTCGCTCTCGATCTATCGTCGTAATTCGTGCTATAACGAATGGAAAGAGCAAGAGCGAGAGAGAGAGAGAGAGAAAGAGAGGGAGGGGTGTGGCGTGAGGATCGAGGAGAATTGAGGTACAAGGGAAAGAAAAAAGAAGAGGGAGGGAGCGAGCGTGGAAGGGGAGATAGAACGAAAACAATTGCATGCACCAGGTGCATGGTGTTCGGCATTACTTACGGATTATTTGGTATTGAGGAAGAGAACTAGCCTACTATGTTATTAATAGCACCAAGTCATTGGTGCTACTAAGTTTTTGGCCAATTAGATTAAGAGATGTGTGATTATGATGATTTGGGCCCCCTAGAGTTGAGTGGGTGATTGGTTGAATAGTATGATCTAAAAGTGAAAATGATCAAAAGAGCAGATCTAACTGCGGAAAACTTGGTAGCACCAAATGCTTCGTGCTATTGATAGTATAGTAGTCGTACTCTTGAGAAAGACTAGGCGAGTCTGTTTATTTATTTTTCAGGCTTAGTTTGGTATTGAGTTCTATCTAACGCTATTTAAATAAAATAGAATTGGGGTATAAATATATAGAGATATATTTCTGTATTTTTCGGTGGAATCGCAGAAAATATATCGTGTAACGAAATATTACGTACGGAAACAAACAAAATATTTTTCTATCGGACTTTCTTACTGTATGTAATGCAATCTCTCTGCAATTCCAAACGAAGCTTCGGTAACTTTCAATTGAAATGATTTTTTTTAAAAAAAAAATTCTACCAAAGTTTTTTTTTTCTACCTATCACAAAAAATAAATTAAATTAAATTACAGCATTTAATTTATTATTTTTATTATTTTTTCTTCCATCATTGATTTTTGTACTACTTAGGATAAAGTAAATTATAGTATTTTAGAAAACAGAAAGTTACGAACAAATTTAATTTACGGCAAATAAAAAAAACAAAAATATTTACTGCTGAAAAATAACTTTATTCTTTTATGGAACAAATATTATTTAGAGTGAAATGAGAGTTTGGGCGATAGTATATTATTATTTGATGTAAATATGTAACCGCATAAGTTATATTTTAATCGAATTGCGGCGACATACACAATACGATAGTTTTCTATTTTATTATTTTTTTATTACACAAAATATAATCTGTTAATAATCCTAAACAACACCTAAGGTACAATCATCTTCAAATTAAAAAATGTAAGTTATTGAATATGTACTTTATGATTTTTTTAAAATATATATATAATATTAACCGTAAATTTTTACAAATATTTTTCATATTTTGTTCTTATGTTAATACTCATAATGTGAATTTATTGATTAGCTTGTACAATTAGTCCAAAAAATATATAATATTTTTCGACGAACTAATTGAACGACTCAAATTTATTTATTTTTACACTATTAATTTTTTTTGGATTACTCATTCTCTTGGTAGAAAATTTTCAAAATTCATAATTCAGCATTACATAGTTTTTTGAATGAATATAAATTTCGAAAATATTAATCAATTTTGAGTCTGTCGTGCACCGGGTGCATGCAACCATTTGCTAATCGGGTGTGGTGGGGGAATAAGACCGTTGGTGGGGACGTAGTGGGCGAGGACTACGCGCAGCGGCGCAGTTGAGGATTCCGTGCGGAGTAGGTTGGTTTTTTTTTCCCTTTGACTTACCTTTTATATATATATATATATATATATATATATATATATATATATATATATATATAGTTGAGCTAGAATACTATCGGTAGCAAACGGACTCCGTTGCCACCCATTTGTTTTTAATGATGGGGCCTCCAAATCGACGATCGGCACCGTTAAATATGATCTATACCACTTGAAGTATCTAGAAATCAAATTTTATGCTTTTCCGATATTGTTCTCTTGTCCATCAAGTGGGCGTAAAAATGAACGACTAAAAATGAATATTCTCTAAAAAATGATGATAGAAATTTTATAATCATAATCGAGAGTATAGATCTTGTTCTAAATAGTTTAAAGAATTTTCTAACTAAAATTCAATTGATTTGAATAGCTTTACACCGTTAAACGTGAAACACCTCATATCTACCACTAAAATTACAAAGTTTGAAATCTTTTGATCATTAGGTCAATGATATCGAAAAGATTTGAAATTTGATTTCTAGATAGTTCAAGTGGTATAGATTATGTTCAACGCTACCGATTGTCGATTTGGAGGTTCTATCATCGAAAACAAATGGATGACAACAGAGCCCGTTTGCTACTAATAGTATACTAGCTCAACTATATATATATATATATATATATATATATATATATATATATATAGTGAGGCTATCCGGCTCTGACTTTTTTTTTTGCATTCTTTCCTTCTTCTCTGACTCTCCTGCCACAGTTTCGACA
>NC_033628.1:9829213-9861478 GCF_001540865.1 Ananas comosus
CCAGCGCTGTCCGTTGCCTCCCCCTCCGCGCCTGTCGCCTAGCCTCCCCTTCTTCTTCTTCGCCTTGTTTCCTTCTGCGCATCCAGCCCGATCCCGTTCGCGCGGCCGCTCGCCACGCGACTATAGGGCTCGCTCCGCGGCACGAGGAGACGAGGGCGCTTGCGAGCGTGGAAGGAGGGTCAGATTGGGGCGACGTGGAAATGATGGGAGAGGGAGCGACGGTGAGAAGAAGCGACGTTCAGCCTTTTTCTTCGACAGAGAAAAAAAAAAGAACACGAATACGAAGAGGCAGAGAGAAAGAGAAAGAGAAAAAGTAATAAGGGTTATTTTGTCAGTTTGCTGAAAAACGACCGAATCGCAAAAAACGAAAAATGTTGACCGGTTTGCAAAAGTCCAAAATAATTTTTTTGTTTGGGGGGATTTTTTTTTTTTTTTTATGCAAAAAGCCAAAATATCTTATCATACTATAGTAAAACAAATTCTATATTTTATTTAAAATTAATGTTATATTATTATATTTATAAGATTTTTATTTAGCCGTTTGATTTTTGAGCCCTTATCCGTTCACTAGGCAAATGACTATCTAAAAACATAAAATTTATTTCTAGGTACTTCAAATAACTCAGAATCAAGTTATAACGAGCTGACCACGATGCGAACTCGCAACATCAAAAACACTAGTCAACCACGAGCCTCCGTCTTCATATAGCATAAGCCCGGCCTTAGGGGGATCGGAGGCGAGGAAGGTGGGGGCGCCGGCGGCGACGCCGCTCTGTCTTCGCTGCTCTCTGGGAAGAGAAAGAAAAAAAAGAACGAGAGAAAAAAGAGAAAAGAAAAAGGTATAAGGGCACCTCCGCTCCGTCTTCGCCGCTCTCTGGAAAGAAAAAGAAAAAAGAACGAGAGAAAAGAGAAAGAGGAAAGAGAAAAAGGTATAAGGGTATTTTGGTCAGTTTGCTGAAAAAGCGGACCGAATCTGCAAAAGCTAAAAAGATGGCCCGATTTTGCAAAAGCCCAAAATAAGTGGATTTTTTATGCAAATTGGCCAAGAATTTTCTATCAAAATTTCACATGATTTGGATATTTCTACACCGTTAAACTTGCAAACGGCTATATATATATTATTATAATTAAATCTTAAATAAATTTAAGCTGTAAAATTAATTTTATGTTGTCCATGTGGAAGTTATATTAGATATTATAAGATCTACAGAATATTTTACATAAATAGATAAATTACTGAGTCCGGCTACTATATTTTTATGAGTACGATCGTCGTCGTACTCATAAGTTAATTTTTATGATAGAGCTTCCGAATCAACGATTCACACAGTTAAACGTTATCTAGAGCATTTAAAATGTCTAAAAATTAAATTTTATAATTTTTCGATATTATTTACCTTACGATCAAAAGGTCATAAAATTGACAATTTTTAATGATTGGTATGAAAAATTTGCTAGTTTAACAATATAAAAAAATCAGAATCAGTTGAATTTTTGATAGAAAATTTTATTCATTACATAGATAAAGATCAATAACTCCAATCTTAAATTGAAGGATCTGATTATCCATTTTTAAGACGCCGTTCAATTTTGACCGTTCATTTTATACCCGCTTGATGAACTTTATTATGATTTCAAAAAATTACAAAATTTATTTTTTAGAAGTTTCAAATACTCTACATCATATTTAACGGAGTGGATCGTCGATTCGGAAGCTCCATCATTGAAAACAACTTATGAGTACGAAGGGCGCTTTACTCATAAATTATTTAGTGTGTTTCTCTAAATTTTGTCGCGACTGAATGTTTTGCTTAAACAAAATAATTGATTTATTATGTTGCCATGTCTAAATATTATTAGGGACTATTTGACTGATCATAAATGTAATGTGGAGTATATATATATATATATTTAAAAATACAATAGTTACAACGGCATGCATCATATTTGATTGGATATAATAAAAAGTGTCGGACTATAAATAATTTGTTCGATTGCATGCAATTAAAAAGTCTATTTTTAAAATTTTATCACTTTATATATAATGGCGATGAGAAAAAAAAATTATTTATAAAGTGATTAGGAAGACAAGCTTATCTAAGCTTATCTATTTAAAATTAATTTATTAAACTGCTACAGTTGAAACTACAATCAATTTGAGCGTACTTTCAACTACTGCAGTTAGATCATTTTATGTAATTCTGACCGTAACAGATGGATTCAAATAAGTGTGTTAAAGTAAACACCAAATTTACATATGCATACCCGTATACTCTTATAAATGCAGGACAGCTACAAAATACATACAATCATATAACCCCTTCAGATGATTTACCCTATATTAAACACTACTATGTGAATAAAGTGAATAATTGATTATACTCATATAAGATATTTAGTTGACTCTCTACTGTCCAGCGCGTTACTCTGATAAAAAATATAGAATTATTTTTATATTTAAAACTTTTGTGGAAATAATTGTATAACAAAACATTTTAAGGGACTAATTAAAAAAATAAAAAAAATGAAAAATAAAAGGTTTCTTCTTCCTGGAAAACTAGGTGATGTGATACAACTCGACTTGGCCGACAGGGGCGAAGTCATGAAACCGACTACACCAATCGCTCTCAGGTGACGCGTCACCCTTTCACTATTTCAACCGGGAAATGTCCTCGGATATGTCATTTATTCACATAGGAGAATCCAGGTGAGCCATAAATTTTCAATATTTTAAAATTTTAATGACTTTTAAAAATATTATTTGGTCAAGAATTACTGATTGACATCAGCGTGGTATCATAAATATTTAATTATTGGTCACGGCCTGCTTTTGAGAGGCCATTCATTACTGTGTCTGCGACTTGATTAAGTGAGTATTCTAAATTCAATCACTTGTTGGATCCAATGTGCTAGCTTAAAATGCTATAGGCAAGTTATTGAGTCTAGCCTATTCAAGTGCGGGGGTATATAAGTCTGAAGTCTGAATAGACCACACTCAATAGTTGGAATACAATATTTTGGGCTAGCGAATCGAGTCCAGCAAGTTATTGGGTTTAAAGTACCTAGTAAATCTGAGTTACGGGCTCCGCGATGGATGACCTCAAGAGAAGCAGATCGTGATAGTTTGGCATCAGAGCAAGTCGCCTAGTCGGAATTGTGAGACTAGATCTTGAGCTATGTATACAACTGTGCGATTGAGTATGATGAGATCGTTAGGGTTTAAAAAGGGAGAAGTTTGTGACCCCCCAAGGCTTAAGAATAGTCCCACATCAAATAGCTATAATTTGATTTGGAGGTATATAAGCCTGAATAGGATAGACTCAATAACTGGAATATAACATTTTGGGTTAGTGGATTGGGCTGAACAAATTATTGAGTTTACAGTACCCAGTTAATCGAGCCGCGGGCTCAATGATCGGTGACCCCTAAAGCAGGTCATGATGGTTTTGGTGGCTTAGTAATAGATGACCCCTTGGGAAGTAGGTCGTGACAGTTTGGTATTAGAGGAGCCAGCTAGCGGAAAGTATAAGACTGGATCTCACATTCTCAGGAGATGTAGACTCAATAACTAGACTATAACATTTTGAGCTAGTGGATAATATTTTAGGCTAATAGATTGGGCTCAATAAGTTATTGGGTTTAGGATACCCAATTAATTGAGTCGCAAGTGTAGTCAATGATGGATGACCCCCTCGGAAGCAAGTCATGACGATTTGGTATTAGAGCAGGTCGGCCAGTCGGAAGTGTGAGACCGGGCCATCATCTGGCAATGTTGGGCCGTGTATACAACTATGCGATGGAGCTTGACGAGAATATAGACTCAATAATTCGGCTATAGCATTTTAGGTCCAACAAATTATTAGGTCTAAAGTATAAAGTTAATCGAGTCGCAGGGTCAATAATGGATTACCCACTAGAAAGCAAGTCATGACATTATTACTTTTAATTTTATTATATAGAAAAAATTTTAATTATAAAATTTTAATTTTATACCAAATTAAATAAATATAAGTTTTAAAGTTTTACTTTCATAAAACTAATCTATTCATAGACAATAAAATTAGCCAAATTGATTTTAAGTCGTTGATTTTTAATATGACTTACTCAACAAAGTTCAGCTGATTTGATTAAAATTAGACTAGTTTACTAGTTCGATAGTTGAATCTAGATTTAAAGTAGTTTTTTGACTTATCCGACTCAAAAGGTTTGAACCGAACAGCTTTACAAACTGTGTCACGGTCGGACCGATCAGACTAGGGGTGAAAATGAGTCGAGCTTGAGCGACTTTACCTCTGCTCAAGTTTGGCTTCAAATTAATTTCGAGCCCAAATTTAGGCTCAAGCTCGGTTTGAATCGGCTTAAGTGGGTCTAACTTCGAATTGAGCGAGCTCGAGCCCTATACGAGCCATTTGAAATTCTTAACATCATACAATCTATAGTTTAATTTTTATAGAACATTATCGAAAATTTGATACAAAAACATATTTAATAGTTCAACATACAAAATAAATACATGAATATGATATTATAATATTAAGAAAAATAGAGAGAGAGAGAGAGAGAGAGAGAAACTAGAGAAAGGTTTTATTGGTTTAGTTTTGTGGATCAGCAAATATGTCTAATAATCTAAACTTTATATACATATAATTAAAATATATATATAGCTTAGCTACTATACTTTTAGGAGGACGGAGGCCTTCGTCCTTCTAAGTCGTTTTAGATGATAGGGCTCCCGAGTTTATCATTGGAATCGTTAAAATTGATTTAGAGTATTTATAATATCTAGAAATTAAATTTTATAAATTTTAAAATTCGTTATTAAGTTCATTGAAAAGTCGAAAAATGAACGATAAAAAATGAATAATCTTGTGACAATAAATGTTAGACTTTTTCAAGTTATTATCGGAGTTATCAAATATTATCTAAATAGTATAAAAAATTTTCTATCAAAAATTCAAACTGTTTGGATTGTTCTACACCGTTAAACAAGCAAACGGCTTATATAGGCCGTAAAAAACTATCGATTTCGTGATCCTTTGATCACTGTGTAAATAATTTTTAAAATTTATAAAAGTTTAGTTTTTAGACAATTTAAATATTCTAGTTCAACTTTGACGGTTCCGACAATCGATTCGAAATTCCTATTATCTAAAACAACTTAGAAGGATGAAAGTCTCCGTCCTTCTAAAAGAATAGTAACTGAATTCTATATATATATAGATATATAGAATTAAGCTTCTATACTTTTAAAAGTCCTTTGTCAACTAATCTAGGTACAGTTGAAGAAAACAATGCATCGTTAAGGGGCCCTAATCCTTTGTCACGTATCAATTTTATCTTTATCAAGATTACAATCATATCCCTTAGAATTTAGATTCTTTTAAATTTTAATATTAAAATATATCAAACGAATCATTTGATGAAGGTAAAAATAATACGTATTAGCTAATTAGAGGTCCGTCCCTCAACGAGGCTTCATTTGGAAGCTCGCCACTGAAGTTTTACCCTATAGTACATAATACCAAATGAATTCTCAATAAGTTATTATTGTATTTATAATTTAAAAAAGAAAAATTATGAGTGAATAGGTGAAGGTATTTACTATCTTTAGGTATCTTCTTAGGACGGTGTATTGCATCTTTGACCTGTTCGTTGACCAATATCTTAGTATGAGAGAAGGGTGAATATTTAAAGAGAAATGCTCATATTTAAAAGGTAAAAATGCATGAAGACCCCCTCAATTATACGGCGTTTGGAAAAAACCATCCCAACTATTTTGTTTATTTATTTTTATTGACATCCCCTTAACTTCTAATTTTTTTCTTAATTTAGACTTTTATATTTAATTTAGTTAAAATGTTATCAAATTCAATGACTCTATAAGTGATCTAGTTGTATTTGCTAAAAAAAATAGATAATTAAATTTGATAAATTCTTTGAATATTTTAACTAAAATTACTTAATTTTCAAAAAATTAGAAGTTGAGATAGTATCAATAAAAAAAAGGTACTGTAGGGGGCTATTTCAGAACGGCCTATAGTTGAGAGGGTCTCCATACATTTTGCCATTCGCTTAAAAAAAAATATGTTAATTAAAGAATTTTGTAGCCATGATTAGGGGTGTAATCGGTTCGGTTTGGTTCTGGCAAACCGAATCAAATTTTCCCGTTTGGAAATATTTACAATCGAACCAAACCCTTTTATACTAAAAATCGATCTAAAACAAATCTAATTAATTCGGTTTGGTTCTGTTTGATTTGATTTTGCAATTAATTTTTCAATTTTTTTATTTTTTTACAAATTAATTTATAATTTAAGATTCAAAATTGAATTGTTATGAAATCACAAAAAAATTAAAAATTAACATTGAATTTGAAAAAGGTGTTGATATATGATCAAGATTTGATCATAAATGTAAAACTTTAATAAATAATTTAAATAAAAGTGTAAAATTTATTACACATTCAGTTTTTTGATTTGGCTCGGTTCAGTTAAAAAATGTGTTCGAGCCAAGCCAAAACGAAAAAAATCAAAACTTTAATAAGTTTTAAAACTCAACCAAATCGAATCGAAAATTATATAAACCGAATCAGATAGTCTTATTTAATTTGATTCGATTTGATTTTCGATTTGGGGCCAAACTGTGCACACCCTAGCCATGGTGTAGGGCGACCTCTTAGGCTTCGTTTGGGATTGCGGTTTGGGATTGCGGGGAGATTGCGTTACGTGCGGTGAGAAACGACGATGGAAAGATACCATGTTTGTTTCCGTACGTAATATTGCGTTCCGCATATCGCGATGAGTCAGTTACGATATATTTTCTGCGGTCCCACCGGAGAACACAGAAATATATCCCTATATGCTTTTTTCTCAACTCCATTTTATCTAATAGCGTTAGATAGATCTCAATACCAAACTAAACCTTAGTCTTTGGTACATTGCATCGTTATCCAAAGCATATGAAAAAGCTTATATTTTGAGGTCCATTTTGTCACCACGATCTATTACAAGTTTCAACAATCAAGATTCCAAAGGAGTAAATATATAAAAGGATAATGTTTGCTCTACTTCCAAAGTGCACCCTTATCAAAGTGTCTCCATTCTATTCAATTCCAAGGGTAAAATAGTTAGTTTATGAAAATAAACACTATATAATAAAAAGTGAGGCTAATATGTTTCTAGAAACACAAAGTTTTCTGTACTTTCACATCATTTTCGATGTTGGGACTTTGAAATTAACGATCGACTCCGTTATATTTGATCGAGGGTATTTGAAGTACCTAAAAAATAGATTTTGCGGTTTTTCGATATCATTTGTCTAGTGATCGAAGGGGCTCAAAATCAATGGCTGAAAATAAAAATCTTACCAAATGTGATGATATGACATTAAAATTTTAAATCAAAAATATTGATTTTGTTTTATATAGTATAAAAAATATTTTATCAAAATTTCACGTGATTTGAATGTTTCTATATCGTTAAATTTGTAAACGGCTCACCATGGCCATTAAAATTATTAATTTTGAGCCCCTTCAATTACTAGGCAAATGATGTCAAAAAATTATAAAATTTATTTTCTAGATACTTTAAGTACTCTAGATCAAGTCTAATAGAGCCGATTGTCGATTCAAAAGTTCTAACATACAAAATGACTTGGAAACTCGGAGGATTCCATACTTTCAGAAGCATACAAGCCTTACTCATATAATATAATGAGTTATATTTTGTTGGATCAATTTGTTCGATAATATGGTATTAGAATGCTAAGTTCTCTATGTTCGAAAAAGATTTTCACCCTATGTATTCCTGAACACTGAGCCGGGAAATGCTTAGGGCATCATTAGAGAGCTTCCCAACAATTCCTTGTTAAATCTGTCGTCACGTGTCATTTTTATCACTATCTAAGAGTTACAAATTTTCTCTCTAAAATTTAAAAATTCTATTTAGATTTTAATATTAAAAAAATATTCAACGAATTATTGGATGTACACAAAACTAACAAATAGCAAAAATTATAGGCTCCCCAATATTGCGTCATTGGTGAGCTCTCCATTAAAGTTTTATTCTCTTTTTACATGTTACTAGAGCTGCATTGCTTCTCTCGAATATATTTTAATCCTCATTTAGCATTCAAACATATCTAATGCTATAAGGTTAATAAAAAGTTAGGCCAAAAATATACTTTCATGTATTTTTCAATTAGATTATAGAAATTATGTCACACTTGAATTATGCAGATCTACAGAACATGATATCTTTTATAAAAACAAATAAAATACTTCCTATCATACTCTACTTTTTCTTCGTGTATAATAGTATTTCTCTATAAAACTCGCACAAATTCCTAGGCAATTTATGCGGTGGAAAGCTACATAAGCATGTAATTTATCACCGGGGTGTTTCCTTTTGGAGGCTACTGGTCACCTTTGGAATTGTTAGATCAGGTTAAAAGAGGTTAACACCTAACACATGTTGTTGGTAATTTTATTATTTTTTGTTGGCCTCGTAATGATGGAAGATGAAGCCCATGTCTACTGTTGCATTATTGAACATTAATTAATCTTATGTTAGTTAATTACTTACTATTCAGGGTGGTAACTAAGTTCCTACAAACCTAATACTACAATATCAGTCCAACCTGCCTGCATATGCTGCATGTTGGTGTACAATTTGACAAAAAAAAAAAACATAATTTTTAGAAAGCAATCTTTTAATCCTGTTAAATAAGTTCAGGCTGTGAAAGAAAAATTAGCTGAATTTTACAGCATTGAGTGACAGATTTTAAATTTGTATTATAATCTTGTTTTTTTATTTTTATTTTTTTCGTCATCTGTCGTTCTTAATTTTTTCCAGACCTCGATGTCTTAATTTCCATACCTAAATTTATTTTTTTATTAATTAAAATGAATGACGTATTATCTTTACCTAGAAAAAGAAAATGATATTAATAAATTGTACCAAATACATTTCTCCTTATGCAATTGATTTTCACAGGTTTGATAACCAGCTACAAAAAGTTTTTTTTTTTTTTTGAGAGATAGATAGCACGTTACCTGCTTAATTTATTTTATTTAGAAATAAACTTAGCTGAAAATGTGAATCAACTAGGATTCGAACTCGGATCTCGAATACCAACCACCAAGTCTTTTGCCACTTGCTCTAGGGATGGTTGGTCCAGCTACAAAAAGTTAAAAACAATAGGCTCTGCACCAAGGTTGTACTACAAATATCCTAAACCCTGGTTTGCATAGAATCCACTATAACAAAAAGTTACTCCTTGGATGCATACAACACAAGAAGGAAATATATAGATGAGCCTATTTTGGGTTCTTTTATTAGAAGCAGTGCATGTTTTAATCATTGATAACAATACCAAATATTAAATAACAAATTTTAGACATCTAGGCCTACAATACATAGATTTCATGATGCAGCCACTCAAAGAACCATCACATCCAATCCAGCTACCCTCCCCAGCCAGTACCAGGCCAAAAAAAAAGAAAGTGGCATTACCATGTGTGCCATCAATGCGCATTCTTGCTCTACAGCTCACTCCCAGCCAAAGTTTCCTATTCCACCATCAAAAATCCAACACTGGTCAAAAAAAAACCCAAAAAAAAGAAAGAAAGAAAAACCCAACAGTTGAATCTATAAATTGGCTCTCACCTTACTGCAAATGCATCATGTTTCCCTCTCCACAATGAACACTATCAAGCTAGTAAATCACTTTCCCCTCCTTATTTTCTTCTTGTTCTTCATTTTCACTACCACCATTGCCTCTTCCTCTTCAGAAAAAGAAACATACATAGTTCATCTGCGATCACCCCCACCAGATATTGGCTTGTTGAATATTGACGATTGGCACAGATCATTCCTGCCGCAAGACGAGCCGCGGCTGATCTGCTCTTACACCGAAGTCTTCAGCGGCTTCGCCGCGAAGCTCACGGAGGAAGAAGTCAGCATCATACAGCAGAAAGACGCGCTCATTCGCGTCTACCGTGACAGGCTTCTTCCGCTCGCGACGACCCATTCCCCGGAATTCCTCGGCCTGCGCGTCGGGAACGGCTTCTGGAACGTCTCCGGCCTCGGAAAAGGCGTCATCATCGGAGTTCTCGATACCGGCCTACTGCCCACGCATCCCTCGTTCGGCGACGACGGCGTCCCCCCGCCGCCGCGCCGGTGGAAAGGCGTTTGCTATTTTGGCGGCGCGGGCTGCAACAACAAGATAATCGGGGCGCGTGCGATCGGAAGCGCCGCCGCGAACGCCACCGCGCCGCCGGTCGACGACGCGGGCCACGGCACTCACACTGCTAGCACAGCTGCTGGGAACTTTGTGGCCGACGCAAGTGTTCGAGGAAATGCCAATGGGACCGCGGCGGGGATCGCCCCGCACGCGCACTTGGCGATTTACAAGGTGTGCAGCCGGAGCCGGTGCTCGATGGTTGATATTCTGGCCGGGCTGGACGCCGCCGTTAAGGACGGCGTCGACGTCGTCTCGCTCTCGCTCGGCGGCGGCTCCGCGCCGTTCGAGTACGACCCGATCGCAATTGCCGCCTTCAAGGCGATGGAGAAGGGGATCTTCGTGAGCTGCGCGGCCGGCAACGAAGGGCCGGCGCCGAGCTCTGTCTCCAACGCCGCCCCTTGGGTGCTCACCGTGGCTGCCGGCACGATGGATAGAGCCATCAGGGCCAAAGTTAGGCTCGGCGACGGGCGAGAATTCGACGGCGAATCGCTTTTCCAGTCTCCGAACTCCACTTCCACTCTGCTTCCGCTAATTTACCCTGCAACCAACAACACTCCTGCAGATTGTAGCTTTCTTGACAATTTCGATATCGAAGGAAAGATCGTGCTGTGTCAAAGCCCCGGATTGACCGGGAGGATCGACGCGGGCATCGGAGTATTAGCATTCGGCGGCGCGGGCATGATCCTGATGAATCCGAAGCCTGACGGATACACCACTTTCGCCGATGCTCACGTCCTCCCCGCGTCGCATGTGAGCTACGCAGCAGGTTCGGAGATCATCTCCTACGTCAATTCGACTAGCGCCCCGACGGCGACGATCGCCTTCGAGGGGACGGTGCTCGGATCGTCCCCTGCTCCGACGGTTGCGTTCTTCTCTTCGAGAGGGCCCGGAAAAGCTAGCCCGGGTATTATAAAGCCGGATGTCACCGGTCCCGGTATGAACATCTTAGCGGCGTGGGCAGCGCCGGCGGAAACGAGATCTACTATGGCAGTTTCTACTGAACGAGCTTTCAATATGGTCTCAGGCACTTCGATGTCGACGCCGCATCTCAGTGGCGTCGCCGCGCTTATAAAGAGCGTGCACCCGCATTGGTCCCCTGCCGCAATCAAGTCGGCGATCATGACGACCTCTGATTTCGTCGACCATAGTGGTGAACCCATAAAGAACGAGCAGTACCAAAAGGCGAGCTTCTTTGCCATGGGTGCAGGTTATGTGAACCCGTCAAGAGCCGTCGATCCAGGCCTTGTTTACGATCTCGGCGTAAATGATTACATAGCATATCTTTGTGGGCTAGGGCTAGGAGACGCCGGAGTTTCCGCCGTAGCTCACCGCAACATCAGGTGTTCGACGATAAGAAATGTCACTGAAGCAGAGTTGAACTACCCATCAATACTAGTAAATCCGCAGGATAAACCGATTACGGTGAAGCGGACGGTGACGAACGTGGGGAAAGCGAGTTCGACGTATGTAGCTGCTGTGGAAGTGCCCGAGGAGGTGGTGGTGGTGAGAGTGCGGCCGCGAATTCTGCACTTCTCGAAAGCGAATGAGAAGAAGAGCTTCGCGGTGACGGTGCAGCGGAAGGGTGGGAGCAAGAATGGTGTTGAAGGGAATTTGAAGTGGGTTTCTGGAGAACATGTTGTGAGGAGTCCAATTCTCATCCCTGCTAAAAGTTCTGCTTCCTTTGCTACCGCTTTTGCTGTAAATAGTTAATAGTTAATTGATCATATATGATATATATAGTATGAGGAGAATAGATCCATTTGTTTTTGGATCAACCTTTTTGGCTTCCCTATCTTTAAAATGGTTCACAAAATTTGCCTATGTGGAACTATACATGGGTTACACATTCTGTATGGTTTTATTACGTCTTTTTTTAGATAACACGATATCAATGTTAATTCTAAATCTATTTTATGAGATCATAGGTTCAATCTCTGCCTTAGCAATGCTTTTTGAGTCGCCTGCAAAGTGTCTCTTATGCGTTGTCGATCTTCTTAGCATGTACACATATAAGTTTAGATTGAATGTATGTGTAAGCTCGAACGGTTAGAAATATACAATCAATTCACTTAAAGTGTACAAATACAACGCCCACGGGTCTCAATTGTGATTCGGCCTATCCGACCTTACGCCACTTCGAATATAACTCGGCTCACCCAGTCTCATACCACTTCGAACATGACTCGGCCCACACATGGTCTCCCGTCACAGGATAGGATACTGGTCCATTTAAGCCAACAGTACGTCAATAAACTAACACACATCTAAGTACAGTATTTCAAAAACCTGGAGCTGTAGGCCCTGTTTAGATGTCGTGATCAGTTGTCCAATGACCCATTTGGTTGCAATATGTTCCATCCATAAAAATCGCAAGCTATTAATTTCGTTCATTTTTTAAAAATTAATTCAACTAAAAGTGTGAAGTAACTAAAGCTTTGAATATGGAACTAGGCATCAACAAGCAAGCACTTAACCAATGGCGGTAGATATGGCCAGTCTAATCTTTTAGTTATTACAATTAGATTCTTAATCTGTCACCCAAGCCTCAATTAGTTACTAACTTTCTAATTATTGTAATTAGGTTCCTAACCTTCCTTAATTGTTTCAAGTAGATTCTTATCATTTTAAGCTGGATACAATTTGGTACAAATCACAAATTCCGCATTAAATAATAATTTTTTCTTATTAATCTTAAAAGCTATTTGATGCCCTTAGATTTTGTAAATTATATTTTTTTAACATAAGCTCTAAATGCCAGATGCGAGGAGCTGAGATCGAATTCGCCATTTCTTATTAGGCGACTGAAATATCTACCAACTGCACTAAATATTTGATAACACAACTATTTATCAATTAGTTGGCAAAGTAATAATATAGATGCAGCTTTATAGATTATATTAAGTATAGACACAAATTTATAAATGTATACTTGTCGAGAAGAAAGAAAATGGAAGAATCTCGATGTTTCCATCTGGAGAATGAAAAATCGCGGATACGAATTGCTTGACCACGCTAGTTTTTTTTTTTTGGGCAATTGCTTATGTACCTCTAAAAATTTTTTGATTTTCTGATTTACTCCTCTTAGAAGATTAATATTGAAAATATTTTTTTTACGTTCCAATCTATTTTAAATATATTCCTGAACTCTGTTATCTGTATAAAATTATTATTTTGCTCTTTTAAAATAATAGAATACTAAATTGATACATTTTAAACTATAGATTGCTAAAATAAAAAAATATAAAATCACATAGTATTTTAAAGGAAGAAGATTTTTTTTATTTCAAAAAAAGGAGATAATGAAAAACAAAAATAGAAATAGAAATGGCAAGTGGGCGAGACCCGCAAACAACGAACGACGGTACATAACACCCCCCCTTTCTTTCTGATAAAAATGGCGGCATTTCTCCGAGCCTTGAGCGCCGCTGCAGCTCTCCCCGCCGCAGCCGCCGCAGTTTCTCTCTCCTCCTCCTCCTCCTCCTCCTCCTCCTCTTTGTTCCCATCTAGGGTTTACTCTCCCTCCCCCTCCTCTCTCTACTCCTCTTCTTCGACACCCAAAACACTCGCGCCCGCCACAAGAAACCCTAGCCCCCGCCCCTTCGCCACCGTAAGCATGGTTTCGCCATCGACCGAGCTTAAGAACCCTGATCAGGTTTGGATTCGTCCCTCGCCCATCTTGTTCGTGTTTTTGTGTTGTGAAATTTGGTTTCTGTTTCCTAAACTTCGTGTGTTGGTTTCTCTTTTCCGCAGAGGGACGGGGCTCTTCAGGAACTTTTGGTATGTTTGATCTCACTATTTTCAGGAAATTTCTTTTTGATCTCGATGTTCGCTTAGAATGAATCGAGGGTCTTAGAATTTTTTTGATCGAGGTGTGATGAAGATGGTTATATTGGTAGTGACGCAAATTCCCGAGATTTCCATTGCATGGTGTTTGTGTCAGGATTTTCCTCTAATTCTTGTCACAGTTGTTGAAATGCTTCAGTAGAAAGTAGAGAAGATGAGTAGAATTTTGAAAACAGGAGTTGATAGTGTCAATGAACTTGTAGTAATTACTCTGGCAGCTCATAAAAGTAGATAATTTCATTTAGTGGGACAAAAAAGAACTTTGATGTGTTTCTGTATGAAGTAATAAGAAGCTGTTAATGGACAATTAGTGCAGCAAACTATATCTATCCGATTTGAAGTCTCATGTAGTTAAATTTCCTGGAGTAAAACATATTTATCTAATCCGAAGTGTTATATGTGTTCTTTAGACCGAATTCATGGTGGACATGAAATGTGAAGGGTGTGTTTCATCAGTGAAGAGCAACCTTCAAAAACTTGATGGTAGGTAGTTAAACATGTTTCCTGACATCTTTTTGTTAGTATTACCTTCAATGAGCTGATGCTTCATGTTGTTACCAATAGGTATAAAAAATGTTGATGTTGATTTAAGTAATCAGGTGGTGAGGGTCCTTGGATCTCTACCTGTCAAGACCATGTTAGATGCTCTGGAACAAACCGGACGAAGTGCACGATTGATTGGACAAGGCAACCCCAATGGTTAGTAATTTGACTTGTCACTTGCAAAAGTGCTTCTCAGTTGATCTACTTTTTCTTCTCAAAATATCTGTCAAAATTTATTTCAACAGCATTTCCGTATTCTCTGTTAACTTCTGATAGTCAGTTAAATAGAATTTCATAATGTGCTTGATTGTTGAATCTTTTGCGATGATATAAGTGTTTTAAGTATATTTCTATATCTATATTTTCGTGGTCCTTGCTCTAGATCACTTTCTTTATCAATGGAACAAGCTGTATTGCTGGGAAGAGGATACACCATCTAGGAACTTCTGCCCAGTGCTCCTACTGCCTTATAAGAAAATATAAATCTGATGCATCATTTTGTATTGCTGGTGAAAACATTTCTGTTTACTAGATTTTGACACCATTTTATAGGGGATGCTCTGAAATATCTGGGTCTATTTGCTAGCGCAGCTTCTATAGCTAGTTTCATTTTTCTTATTGATTTGATTGTCCTTCTAGTGAGTATCTGCTTGTGAATATTCCTTTTTTTTTTTCCTTTTTAGTTCTTGGAATCTATGATTTTATTGAAAACAATGAATTTGCAAAAGGATTGCTGGAGTTTACATTATTTACTTGAACATTTTCAAAGCTCCCTGTTACCAAGAATTTACTAACTGCATTTAATATTAATATGTAGATTTTCTTATTTCTGCTGCTGTTGCTGAGTTCAAGGGTCCAGTTATATTTGGTGTCGTACGGTTGGCTCAAGTTACAATGGAATTGGCTAGAATTGAAGCCAGTTTTAGTGGCTTGTCACCTGGTAAGCACGGTTGGTCCATAAACGAGTTTGGGGATTTGACCAGAGGTGCAGCGAGTACTGGGAAAGTATTTAATCGGCCAAATCATGCATCTGAGAAGGTAAAACTTCTGTTAGTGTTCCTCTACAAAGTTGGCTTACTCTACTGATCTATGTGCATTATTTTGGCATGTTGCATGGGAGAGTGAGTTGCTGCAATCTTGATACTCAACAGTAGGTACTTCTAGTCGTCAACTTACATGTAATGCAATCCTGTGGTGGCATCTCAGGGTGCTTTTATGTACATGTAAGTGTAGGTTCCCCTTCCCCTCCCCCCCACTTGTTTGTTGCAATTTGCAGCAACATTTTAAAAAAGAAAATCGAAAGTCACTACTAGAGTGCAATGGTTTTTCTCGATTGTTTTCAGCCAAGTTTTAAGCTATAGGAGAATCTGGGTTCTCAAATTGTTATAATTGAGAAGTTATACCATTCCGTATGTGCTTTGCAATTTGTATATTCGTTTTTGTTTGATAAATGCAGAACACAATAAATTGTGTATAAGTCTCTCTCTTCCATATGATTTATTATGTGCCTGTATTACGGGATCAAATATAGCTACAGTAGTATAATTCTGTATGTGATTTTCATTTGCATATTTGCTTTTGTTTGCTTAATGCAGAACACAACAAATTGTTTATTAGTCTCTCTCTTCCGTACGATTTGATTGTGTGCCTGTATTACAGGATCTAATATAGCTACAGTAGTATAATTCTGTGGGTGCGAACTTATCATCTAGTATTTAACTCCTGACTCCTGTAACATTGTTTTTTATTTTAAATTCTGTTTGAACATTTGTTGCTCGCTAAGCTGTTCTTTGTTGCATGTAGCCCCTTGGTGACCTGGGAACACTAGAAGCTGACGAGAGGGGAGAAGCCAACTTCTCAGGCGCGAAAGAGATGCTTAAAGTTTCCGAGCTAATTGGCCGTTCCATAGTGGTGTACGAGACTGAAGACAAATCAGACCCCGGCATTGCGGCTGCGGTGGTTGCAAGAAGCGCAGGGGTTGGCGAGAACTACAAGAAGATATGCACTTGTGATGGTGTCACCATATGGGAATCGCGCTAGATTTTGTCGTTATGTTTCATCTGATGTCTGATCAAGTACTACTATCTAACTTCTCCCCCACTTCCCCTTTGTCTTATTGTGTTACTGTATAATTATAGGTCATGTAAAAGTGTATGAGAGAAGCAATTTGTCCAATAAAAGCACATCTGGTTACTCTTTCTGAGCCATGTTTTAATGAAAGGCTACATTACAACTTCTATTTTGTGGATACATCGATATACATCTCGCATTTCTAGCTTCAAATATGATGGTTCTGACGGAAATATACATATCATTCTAGTTAAACAAGTTATAAGTACCTTGTAATCTTCACACACACATACATATGGAAGGTGACATTTATTGATCTTGCATAAAATCCTTGCAAGTTACAACACAACCAACATTAACCAGATTATCTCGCGAAGGCACGGAGATTGAGCCCCTGCTCAATGTGAAGAGTTATCATGGTTTTGTAATTCGCAACCGCTTTCTCATCGGCGAGTTTGAACAAGAAAAAGCGGAGAAGCACCGCCGCGAATATCTTCATTTGTCTGTAAGCAAAATCCTTTCCAAGGCATATTCTAGGACCAGCCTACACATCAGATAAAAAGGTTATTTGCAGATGAAAACATAATTGCGAGGCTACTGTAATAACAAGTCAGTGTAACCATTCTGAGAATAAAGGAAAAAGAATCAGTGCTCTTCAAAACTTTCTTATTTACCTGAAATGCTGTAAACTTGAAAGGGCTTTCAGGCTGAAAAACTCCACTTTCGTCGAGCCACCTCTCCGGACGAAAAATTTCAGCATCTTTACCCCATAAATATTCCATTCGGCCCATCGCATAAGGTTGGTAGAACACGATGTCGCCTTTTCTTACATTGTAACCATTGGGTAAAACATCATCCGAAAAACAAACCTTATTATCCTGTAATTCATACAAATCTCTAGGTATTAATGCCTTTGACAATGAGATATCAACTTGTTTTTTTTACCCTTTTTTCCGAAAAGATAACAACAGAGAATAATTTTACTTACTAAAGGAACAGAAGGGTATAATCTTAGGGTCTCACTCAAGGTGGCATGGAGATAATGCATCTTGTTAAGAGCTTCATCATCAATGCTTGTCAAAAACTCTTCGACTGTCGCATCGTCTTTTGTTTTAGTAGTAGCTCCCTTCACTTCCTCATAAATCTTTTCTTGGATTTCTGGGTGCTTGCAGATCATATAAAAGAACCAAGATAATGAACCTGCTGTAGTATCTTTACCAGCAATAACAAAATTCAGTATTATATCTCGTAAATATCGGTAATCTAAGGCTTCGGAACCCTTTCGACTCTCCTGCACAAATCTTGATAGAATATCTGCCTTTTTTTCCTACGAGTGAGAGAGATGGTTAACAATTTCGTGTCAATTTCGAACCAAAGAATCTGAAAAATGCAGCAACAAGCATTCACTCACCGAATCTTTTGTCGTATTCAAAATTTCGTCAACCCTCATGTGAATCAGCTTGTACACGAAGTCATCGACCACTTTAATCCTTCCCTTCAGTGTTGCCTCAGAGCCCAAGTTGAAGAACCTCATCATCTTCCAAAAGGGATTAACGTAGCGCAGCAAAATGAACTCACTGGAATCATCGAACGCCTTTGCGAAATTGCTACCCTCGTAGTTAGAACCATTTAGGCAATCCAACTCCAATCCAAAGCCAATGCTAAATATAGAGTCCATCGTCGATTTCATGAACAAGTCCTGCATTTATACATTCATTACAGAGACATATAAAGATCGTATTCCAAATGGTAAAGGATTCATTACTCATAATGGTGGTGACACTCACTTGAATTTCCATTGATTGGTTTGTTTCCGCCTTTTGCGAGATTATGTGAGCAAGCTTAGCTGCATTTTTCTTGAAGATAACACCACTGAAGTCTCTTAAGACTTTTGTTGAGAACTCAAAACTCGCAAGCTTTCTTTGTTGGCGCCACTTATCACCATCCACGGCAAAAATACCGTCTCCAAATAATTCTTTCGAATTTATGTAGTTATACGATCCCTGAAACGAAAAGTAAAATACGTAATAAGACAATGTGAAAAATGATTAAATGAGAGCACCTAGCTTTTGACGTAAAAGGCTTCAAAAAGAATTGATTAAATTGCTCCTCAAAATCAGGTTTAAATAAAATTTAGTTATAGTAGTTTTAAGTATAATAACTCAAAGAGAGAGAGAGAGAGAGAGAGAGAGAGAGAGAGAGGAGGTATAAATAAAAAGAATAAAAAATATTAGGGATCTCCTGTAAAATCGCCTGTAGTTTGAGGGAGGTCCAATGAACATTTTATTCCATACAGAAAAATAATTTCGTGGAGATTCCTCATAAATTTGCACATTAGCTAGGAGTGAAAACGGTCGAATACCGTCGGACATTTGATGAAACCATATTTGCATTCGTATTTTATTTTGGACACGAATTTGAATACAGATATGTGTCGGATGCTAAATTTTATTTACCATATCCATTGAAAACAGATTCCAATAAAATTGGATATTTTTCATTTATTCAAATATTATTTGGATAGTAATATATATTAAAATACACATATAAATATGAATTAGAATTAGTAACAATGTACTAAAATTTCACATTCGTATTCAAATATTTTTATACTTATATTTTACTAACATTTAAAATTTAATAAATATAAATACAGTTTTGATATGAAATTCATAATAAAATAAACAAAAACACAATGAACAACTCTGCTTCCCAAATTATATATTAACGTTCACCTTTTCTCTCCACGAAAAGCAATCAAAACCCAATCAATATTTTTAAATCTAAATTTATAATTATAATTTAATCTTAAATTAAAATTTAAATATATATTTAAATTTAAATAATTATTATTAAATTTAAAAAATAATTTGAAGTGTCGGGAATCCCAGAAACCTCTTTACTTACCATATACCACCCACTTTTTTACTTTTTTTTTTACAACATATGTATTAATAACATCTATTAATCTTTGAATATCTGAATTCGAATCTGAATTCTAGATAATCTAATGTATTCGCATCCTAATCCGAATTCGAAATACTGTAAATATAATATTTGAATCTGAATCCAAATCTGAATTCAACCAAATGCATAATTTTTATACCTGTATTCGCATCCAATCGATCGGAGTTTATTCTAATCACTTTCACCACTAACACCAGCCCTTTCCCATCTCTATCTTTTTTTCTTTTTTTTTTTTCTTTTTTTTTTTTTTGTGTGTGTTACGTTGTTAGTTTAATTGGTGCACAAATGTTTTTTGAAATTAGAGTATTGGCTCAAAGCAAATAAATTCAAGCGCTGAGTTTTAAAATTAAAATTTTAAAAATTTAGATAGTTAAGTTAAAATGATTAATAGTTTAGATAAATTCTACACATTTTTCTTTTATTTTTATTTATAAAAAAATATTTTTCTCACCTACTTTATTATTTTTTTTACTTTTCTCTCAAACGGAATGTTAATTAACAAATTATTGATCTTACCAACCGTCCCTAGTGCAAGTGGCAAAGCACTTGATGGTTAATATCTAAGATTTTAAATTCGAATTCTATTTGATTCATATTTTCATCTAAGTTTATTTCTAAAATAAATAAACCAAGCGCATAACATACTATCTTTCTCTCAACAACAACAACAACAACAACAAAGAAAAAAAAAAAAACAAAAAAAAAAGAAGAAGAAAACACTGACCTTGCCGTAGTTGTCGAAGTTGGTCTTGAGGATGTGCTCGACGACGGCGGGGTCGGAGGTGTAGATCTGGTTGCGGGCGGGCGCGAGCAGCCGGAACGTCCTGTGCCGGCGGGACAGCCGCGTGTGGTAGTCGTGAAGTCGGCGCACGTGATAAAGCTGGTGGAACATCGTGCCGACTGCCGGCGGATACCTTCTCTTGGTCCCGCCGCTTCGGCGCCGGCTTCGCAGCACTCCCCATATCAACACGGCGACCAGCAGCCCCAGCGCCGCGGTGGCGGTGGCGGTGGCGGTGGCGAGGCGACAGGAGATCAGGCAGTGGTCGGAGTTGTTGTTGTTGTTGTCATCCATGTTGGGGTGGATTTTTTCGTGAGAACATCCATCGAGGGTGGTGGAGGTGGCCTATTTTTATATACAGAATTGCTCTCTCGCCCACTAGGTTAAATTAATTTTTTTATTTTAGATTTTTTTTTAATATTAAAAAAATAATAAAGAGTGATGAAAATAATGTGAAAACATCAGTCGTCGAGATCGATATAAAATTTGTGCTAAAATATTTAGGACTTAGACTATGTAGATCTAGCTATTCAATATTTCAAAATTTTAATATTATTGTTATTTTTTTAATTTATTTGATTTGAATCGGTGGACGCAATTTTTACTTTAAATTTAAGGTAATTACTTAATTTAAATAAATTTATAATTATGAGAATTGTATAAACTATATCAACTGAATATATAAAAAACAAACAAATTGTATTTAAAATTTAAAATTAAAATATTATCGACTGACTCAAATTAAATAAATTTAAAAATTAGATAAAAAATTTTATAAAATAAATATCTATTTATATTCGAATGATCTATAGTTCAGATAAATTTCGTACGCATCTTTCTAAAAGTTAGTTGACGTCGCCCCGTTGATATGTTGAGATTGCAAGGGCACCTTCAACTATTGAGTTCTTAATTAAAGGTTAAAATTTATAGACACCTTCTAAAGTTTAACATATATTACGTTGATCCCACATTTTTTTTATTAACACTTTTTCTACTTTTTAACTATTTAGTTTAGTTCTTTCTGTTGACAATTTTAGAGATTACGTTAGAATCAAAATATATGTCCAAAAGAGATGCACGAAATTAAGAATTATTTTAGTCAAAAAAAAAAAAATCGTATGCATCTCTGGTAAGCATTTGATTTCAATAAAATCTCTAAATTACGAACGAAAGGACGTAAAGCAAACAATTGGTAAATAGAGAGAGCATCAACCAAAGAAAAGCAGTGAGAGGTTAAATTTTAAAATGAGTTAAAATTTAAGAGGTGTCTATATATTTTAACCTACTTTAAAACTACTTTATAATAAAAAAATAAATTAATTGATGAGTCCAAGTCACATAAAATGGCCACGACTAATAATATTGTATCAGTTAATAAAGTTTTAACTGAGCACGTAACCACTGTCTAATTTACTAAATAAAAAAATTTAAAATAAAAATAGGAGATAATTACGAAACGTTATTCCATATCCGATTTGCTGAAAAATTACACGAAGACCCTCTCAACTAAAGCCCGTGTTAAAATAAATTCCTTTCCTTTTACGTTTTCTTATTCCACTACTATTTTTTTTTGACTTTTTATTTTTTTTAGTTAGTAAAAGTTTATTGAATTAAATATTTATCATTTAGCTAATAAATTATAATATAAAATTTAATTATAATAATATAAAAAAATTAAAGTAAAAATAATAATGAATTAAAATTTAAGAATCGAAATATTCGCATCACATATTTGGAGGATCAGAAATGTGATTTAACCTGACACAAACAGGTTCGTCGGTGTGAAAGGGTACAAATATGGAACGACATGGAACGACTTGCGAAAGTGTCCACACCTATCACCTATGGACGGACCTATGTTTTAATTGATAGCTTTTTTGTGGGGATTGTTTTCTCCGCAATTTTGGACTAAGCAGCCTATCACTGATTTTGTATTTTTATTCGCAAAGTCTATGGCGTACACCTTTCCCGACGTAGCTGAACGAGTCCTTTTCATAGTCTCTGTCATGTTGCTAGCATGCATTGAATGTTCAGCTTTATAAGAATTAAAATCGTACATTCTGTCATAATTTTGATGTCTAAACTTGAATTGTAGACTGGATTCTTACTTGTAGTAAGAATGTTAAAGCGCGTTCGTTCATTAAAAATGTGTTCAGATATATCCTAATTGTTAGATTTACTGTATCGTTATAGATCAAGTTAAATAGATCGACTATTTTTTTATAGATTGCTTTGAATAAATCACATACACTGCATCCAATATTAGAAACATGTATGTACCTTTTATGTAGTTTATGTAGAACAGGAGAGTAACAACAATCCTGATCCTACCCTATATTCATAGAAAATGCTTCTTATATACACAAAATAGAAGTGTAGATTTTACACCTCCCATTTTAGGTTTGATAAAAATGTAAATAATTTTTAGTAAGAATAAAAAGAAATTGATGTGAGAAGTAGAATATTAATATCTTGAAATAAAGTAGATGTAAGATGTATACTACATTTTGAGATGTACCGATAGCATTACTCCTATTCAAATGCGTAAAGTTTATGCCCATAAATTTTTTATTATTCTTATTAGGTTGGATTATATTTTACTATACTATATTTTACTGTTAATTTTATTTGCCATATTATATATATATAGAGAGAGAGAGAAAGAGTTAGGCTGGTATACTATCGGTAGCACGGAGCCCTCCGTGCTACCAAGTTGTTTTCAATGATACGGCTTCCAAATCGATGATCGGCTCCGTTAGACTTGATCTACACTATTGAAAGTATTTGTAAACTAAATTTTATAATTTTTCGGCATCATTTACCTATCAAACGAGTAGTCTAAAAATAAACGGCTGAAAATAAAAATCTCGTAAAAAATGATGATAAAAGACTTGAATTTAAGATCAGAGATACTGATCTTATCCTAAATAGTGAAAAAAATTTTCTATAAAAATTTTATCAGATTTGAATTGTTTTATACCGTTAAATTCACAAACATATCATATTTACCATTAAAATTGTCAATTTTGAGACCTTTTGATCACTAGTGAAATGATGCTGAAAAATTATGAAATTTAGTTTCCAANCTTGAGAAGCGGCAACAAAATCGTACGCTTGACCCACACATCGAAGAGCAATTTGCCAGTGGGAGGTTGCTGGCCTGCATCTCTTCTCGTCCAGGCCAATGTGGCCGAGCTGATGGGTAAAGTGACTTTTTTAACCTTTTGATGTGGCTGAGCTGATGGGTAAAGTGACTTTTGTCCTTTCTGGCATAAAATGCAGTTAACCTTTTGGATATATCATGATATGTGCTTACCTCCTATATATATATATATATATATATATATATATATATATATATATAAAATCAAAGACATCCTCATATTATTCTAATTTATCAAACTTCATATATTATTTTAGATATACTTTTATTTTTATTTTGTATATTTTTTTTCTCATAGATATTATTAAATTATTTTTTTCTCGTCAAGCTCTATATTACTATCGACAAATTTATTATTTTAGATAAAATCTAATAATTTTATTGAGAGACACCGATTAAATAGTATAAAAGAATAAAATAAATATCCACGATAGGCTCATTGAAAATTTCTATCAAGTTGTTTTAAATTTTTTTGTCTAAATAAATTGAATATATACTCTAACACTTTTAACCAATATTTTTTTAACAGCTATCATATAAAATTATTGATTTTTTTTAACAACTTTTAACTAATATTACTTATTGTGTATAAATTGAAAATAAAAAGACAGTTGAGTGGTACTTTTGACAAAAAAAAATAGTATAATGTAGAAAGTAAAAAAAAAAAAAAATGTAAAGCGCACTGTAGTATAATAATTAAGTCCTCTTATTAATTCAGTAGTCCTATAACTCTTTTTTTTTTTTTTTTTTTTAACTAAAACCTCAAGGGTTTTATTAACTCTTGGATCCTTGAGTGTAATATGTACACTCCTATACCCTTATAGGGGTGCACTTTTAGAGATGTCAACAGCTCCGATTCGGGGCTGGTTTTTAAAAATCCGAATCTGAACTCTAAACCAAATTCGAAATCCGAACCCGAACCCGAATCCGACGGATTTTAGAAATTTATATCCAAACCCGAACCCGATCAAAAATCCGAAACAAATCCGAATCCGACCAAAAACCCGAAACCGATTCTAAACCAAGAAAACCTAAACCAAAAAATAATATGTACCGAAATTTCGAAACTATTAATAAAAAAACAAAACAAAAAATTTCTAAAAATAAAAAAAATAGTTTTGTTGCCCAAATCCATAAAATCTAAAAAAGTAAAGTTAATTACACAGAGTTCGAATCCTAGAGCAAGTGGCAAAGGATTTGTGTTGGTACCATCGAAATAAATGAAGCGGTACATGACTACCTATCTCCCTCCAAAAAAAAACAAAAAAACTAATTAGAAAAATAAAACAAAAACTTTTTTAATTTTTTTTAAAAAGTATCTATTGTCCAGGACAAGCTAGATTCATCATAGAGGGGGCCAAAAATATTTAAATAGAAACTTTAGTAATAAAAATAAACAAAATTTTTTCTAATTAAAAATTTTTTATTAAAAAATTATTAATTAATATAAATAATGTAAAAGTATGAACTTATGTTTTTATTTTTATATGTTTAAACTTCTAATTATTTTTTTTTATATTATTACATTAAAATAATTTAAAATTTTATAAATCTAATATAATTTCTAGTTTTTTAGTAAATAAAATTAACATAGCTATAAAATTTAGTGCAATTATGATTTAGTCAAATAAAAGAGCTCACCTAAGATAAATAAAAGTTTTAAAAAATTATTAAATAAAATTTTTAGAGTAGAAAAATATATTATAAAATACTCTATAAGCAAGAAGCTTTTAATATATTTTCACCCATAAAAAGAGTATACCGATTAGGAGAAAGAGAGAGAAAGAGAGAGAGAGAGAGTTATATTGGTACCATAATATTAAGTAAATATTGAAAAGTTAGGGGGGTCAAAACTATTCATGGTCCACAAAAAAAAACTTTGAAGGACCATTAAACAAATATTGAAAAGTTGAGGGAGGCCATGGCCACTTTGGACCTTCATATAGCTTCCTCCCTGCTATTGCCCAACAACCTATAAAAATTAAAAGACTAAGCTTAAAAAATAAGAAAAAAAAGACATATATGAAGAATAAAAAAAACCCACATCAAAGAAGCATCTTTAATTTTCATTTTTTTTTACAAAAGTCCTCACCTTTTTTCCTATTACGTTTAAGGTTGTGGTTCTTGGAGAGAAAGCAATAAGCTAAAATACCCTCTTGGATAAGAATGAATAAGAGACTACACAAGTCTACAACAATTTCTCTAATTCTCTTTTAAGGTTTTAACTATTAGGGTTTGGAGATGGAGAGGATTTGAAAAATGGGAAGACTTTGAAGTAGTTCTTTTTTGAGGTTTTAACTATTAGGGTTTGGAGATGCAGAGGGTTTGGGAAATGGAAATATTTTGATTTTTGAATATTAGGATATAAAGATATATGTATTTTGATTTAGATTATAAAAGTGTAAGTATTTTTTTGGCATTTAGATTCGGATCTAATAGTTTGAATTTTTTTTACATATTATATCATATTAAATTTGTTTGGGTTCGGGTTTGTTTTGGGTTGGGTTCGGGTTCGGGGTCGGGTCGGGTTTGGGTCGGGTTCGGGTTCGGGTTTTTTAAACATATCCATATCCGAATCCGAATCCGAATCCGTCAGATTTTTTTTTTTTTTGTTTTTTTTTATATCCATATCTATTTACATCAGATAATGTCCACACCGTTCGGATTTGGATTCTGATAAAATTCGGGCATCTCCATCCATTTACATCCCTAGGTGCACTTGTAGTATTTTTGAATACTGACTATACCTGGCATAATTGGTTAAGGACTTGATTCTTGGTATACCTACGGCTCCAAACTTGAAGTTTAGTTAAAATGAATGAAACGAATAGCATGCTATATTTCTCTCGAAAAATAGAAAATTAATACTATATGTAGTTACAATATAGGTGTAAAACTCACGTTCCAAACTCTTAATTTGAAGCCTAAATTTACTTATTTTATTATTTTTTAACTAAATATTATATAGAATTTTATAAATCCTTGGATCCAAAGTGTAAGATATACATCTCTATTTAGAGCGTATAGATAGCATTTTTCAAAATAGAATGAAAAATACTAGGTATACAAAAAGAGAGCGTACATCTTGCATCTCTAATTCTAAAATTTATAAATTCTTTTAGATTTTTAATATTAAAGATAAAAAAAAAAATGCTATCCATACATTCCAAAATAGGTATAAATCATACACCCTATCTATTCTATAGATGAAATTTTCTAATACTCACATCGATGTGATCAGTGTGACCACGGCACCTATCTTATTAGTGCGATGTATGATTTACGTCCGGAAAAAAAAAAAAAAGAAGTTGAAAATAAAAAGATGAAATATGAGCTTTTTATAGAGTAAAGTTGTTTGTGTACTGTCATGCATAATCTGCAAGATTTTGATGATCCTTTTATAGAGTCTAAAAACGTGAACTCTAAACCCTAAAGATTGATCCTTATTATTATTATTTTTTTTCAAATTGTTAAGTAATATTAAACAAACAAAATTAAAAATATAGTAAAATTTGAACTCAATATCTCCCGTTCTCCTCGATCTTTTTTTTTTTTTTTTTAGATTTTTTTTTGCATGTGCATATTGTCGTATCTTCGACGATATTTCCGGCGATAGTTTTGCTACAACCTCCACTTGCATTCTGAGATTGAAATATCACAATCCGAGGGGCAGGAGTGTGCTTGCTAGTCTACAATGTTAATATTCTTCTACTATGTTATAGCATGTCTTAATTTAATTTAATTTCTCTTTTGCTGTAGCTAGTTTTTTATTTAAACATTGTGCACTGTCGACTCATATGTACTATTTCTATAATACAATTAATCCTCTGTCAATCTCTCTTTTTCAAATGAAAAAAATTTGTTTGCGCTTATTTCATCTGTATATTTTATACTCTGAATTCACTCATCTTCATTTATTTATATCTTTAATTCAAGTGTTAAGTTTTTTATACAAAAATTTATAACTTACTGGGTGATAAAGTGAATAAAGATGATAAAAAAAAAAAAAACTTAAAAAGCCGCAAAACATTAAAGTATACAGATACCACCTGGTGTAGGTCATAGTTTACCTGTAATAGTAAAGCGTATAGGAATTCAAGGTTCTAATATTAAATTTAAAAGTTTGAAACCTTACTCCATTTAAATTTCCACAAAAAACTTCAAAATTTTTTCCCACCACTAAATTTCACGAGCATCGTAACAACAAGCAATCAAAATTCGAATTCTTCTCAGATTCTAGCGTAATTGTACAGAGTCGAGATACACAGCATTTTCAATTTAATATCATGAAACAAAGGAAACAAAATTTACGCGCTAATTAACTGAGCGCTGGTTAGCATTTAACAACGCTTGAAGCAGCTTCCCAAACTCGATCAGCTTATCGACTTCGGGCATCACTTCTTTCACCGCATCGTGCGCGCAGAACCGATCGGCCCAGGCGACGAGCAGCGGCACCTTCGCCTCGTCGAGTAGTTTGATGTTTAAAATCTTTTCAGATGCTTGAATCCACCCAATAAATGAGCCCAAAATGATGTCTAAGTATCCAACATTGTCTCCGCCGAAAAAGCGCTTCCCCTTGCTGCAGTTCTCGAATGCTGCTTCTAACTGCAGGAGAGCAGCTGCTACTTGTCCCAGCGCTTCTGCTGTATCCCCTTTCATTGTTCCCCTCAAGATGCGAAGCGAACGAGGTAACTGTTGCAAAGAATTAGAAACATTATTTTTTTTGTTGTTGTTTATTTTGAATTAAAATAATATAAAATTTATCAGAATTATCACTTATCCTGATCTAATCTTTTGAAAATTTCATTTTACTACTTAATTTTATAATTCAAATGAATTGAGTCATTTAATAATTTTTTCACTTTAAAATATAAAATACCGTTTATCTATACAGATTGAGTAGAGCTACTATACTATTATTATGAGTATAGAGGTTTTCGTACTAATAAAATATTTTCGATGATGAAAATTTTAAATTGACGATCCATACCATTAAATATGATCTAAAACATTTGAAGTATATAGAAATCGAATTTTGTAATTTTTCTAATATATAATAAAGCTCATCGAGCTGTTTTAAATGAACAGTCAAAAACGAGAGATCTTCTAAAAATAAGGAATAGTGTTTTTAAATTCAAGATTGCAGTTCTCAATCCTGATCTATATAATGAATATAATTTTTTATAAAAATTTAGTCGATTTCGATTTTTCTACACTGTTAACTCGAAAATGCTTTATACCGACCATTAAAAATGCCAATTTTGAAGCACTTCGATCGTAAACATATGTGTCAAAAAATTATGAAATTTGATTTCTAAAATATTTAAGTATTCTAAATTATATTTAACGATATGAATCGTCGATTCAGAAGCTCTATCATAGAACATGACTTATGAGTACAAAGACGATGATACTTATAATAGTATATATAGTAGCTATCCTTAATTCATATATTTTATGTAACACATGAAATCATAATATTAATAAAGTAAACGATACACCTAGATGATTCTAAATTTTGTATCGACAAAATTATAAAACAATTCAAATTAAATAAATTGAAAGATTAGACATCAAAATTAAAATTTTTAAAAAATTAGATAGTGGTCCCTAAAATATTGAGAAGCCCAAAGCTTTTTTTTTTTTTTTTTTCCTTCTGCCACCACCTGCCGGCCCAGTTAATTGATACCTCTTTCTTTTTTAAGAAAATAGTATCTAGTGAAGACATATAGGCGCATATTTTTCCTTGCTCCCTCACATTACAGAAGCAAAAATCACACAACCTATTTTTACCTCTAAAAGTAAAAGATAAATTATACTTTTGGTCCTCAAACTTTCAGATTTGAGATTTGTAATAGTTTGATTCCCAAAATTTAATTTATTATTTAAATTTTTAAAATTACTATAATTAATTTTTATCGTCTAATTTAGTTGAATACTAATATTTTGTTGATTTAGTAATGATGTGAACACTATCACATTAGTAACTTATTATTATTCAATCAATTAAATTAAACTGTAGAATTTAAATATAATAATTTAAAATTAATATAAAACTATAATAAATTAAAGGTGGAGAACAAAAGTTTCATGCACCTCAAAGATTAAGGACAACAAATATGCAATGTACCCAAAAATTTAAATATTCTACTGTACACCATGCGTAGAGGGATGCAGTGTATATTTACACTAATTTCATGCAAAATGCCGCCGCAGTTATCTCTTATTAAGTTAACTCGGGTTAAACGTGAGTTAAATATCCACCACAGTTAAAAAAAAATTAAAATACCAATTTTCTCCTTAACTTAAGGACAAACAAAAAATGTTGGTGACGGTAGAGGAATATATTGGAAAAGACCAAAAGTTAAAATACTTTTTGTGCTCCTAACTTTAAGAGCAAATAAGAAAGTCAGTAATGGTGGAAGGGTATATTTGAAAAGACAAAATAGTAATTTTACAGAAATAACAGAGTTAAATAACAGATTTTAACTTTAGAGATATATTAGAAATAGGTTGGAAAATAGAAAGAATATTTTCAATATTAGCCTTCTAAAAGGAGTAAATCGAAAAATCGGAAACTTTTTAGGAGTATATAAACAATTGCCCTAAGTTAAAGTATCGTACATCGACTCGAGTGGAACAAATTTAGAAAATTAGATAATAAAATTAAAATTATAAAAAGTTTAGATTCGTCTGTAACGATTCCACCAGCTAGTAATAATAATTCAATGAATCTAAAATATTTAAATTTAATTATTATTATTATTAGAACGAATATCTCTTATATTTCAAATGAGAATTCTTTTTTCATCCAATATGAAAATACGAAACTGTTGGGACGGTAGTCAAATTCAAACAATTCATAATTCAGATAATTCGCATTACATTTCTATAAAAATAAAAATAATAGTAATAAAATAAAGNAAATAAATATAAAAGAATGGCCCGAAGTCCGGGCTGAGGGGCCGTGCTGGGCCGGAGTCCAAGGATAACGGCCCAGCACGACACGGCCCAAATTGTGGCCGGGCCGTGCTGGGCTGGCCTCGGGCCCGTTCTGGTCCGACTTAATGTGGGGCGTGTCGGCCCGGTACAGTCCACGTTACACCCCTAGTTGCCGGTGAGTTTTCGTCTGTGAAGCATTTTTTACATAATTGCTCAAATTAAAAAACTCATCCTATTTGATTTTGAAATTTTAATTTATTTTAATATTTTATTCAATTTAAATAGATAATTATAGTTAAGTAAAATTTAATTGATTAAATAATAGTTTATTACTAATATGACAGTAATACAGATGATATAAAAATAACTAATGTGTGATATAAATACTATTTTAGAGACACGATATTGTAAAACTTAATTGTAAGAATTTTAAAAGTTTAAACTAAAAATTAATAAATTTCTGGATCAACTGCATTAGCTATCACTAGAATTCAGAAGGGACAAAGTCAATAGTGCAAAATATTACACCTCTATCAAATCAATCATGATAAATAACAGTTGTTTCATTTTATTTAACACCTCTATCAAATCGATCACAATAAATTCATCACTTGCTAAGTGAAATATAATTGGCATATGTTCCACATTTTAATATCTTCCTTTTGAATGTTCTGGTTTCTTTATACAGTAAGAAACTAACAAAGCAATACAAAAATGGATGATACACATGGGTACTTAACTATTCTAAAGCTGATCATTAAACTTGTTAATTCTTTTTATTCAACACACTCCCTTTATTCTTGACAAATTGTCTTGCTATAGTATTTGAATACTAGATCAGTTATCCCAGGCACTAACATTCTACTTAGGTTACCGACCGTCCCTAGAGCAAGTGGCAAAGGGCTTGATGGTTGGTACCCGAGATCCAAGTTCGAATCCTAATTGATTCACATTTCCAGCTAAGTTTATTTCTAAATGAAATAAACGAAGCGGATAGCGTGCTACCTATCTCTCCAAAAGAAAAAAAAAAAAAAAAACATTCTACTTAGGTTGGTGCACCTTCGTATAATACTCTACCAGCTTGTCGGTTTTCGGGATCAGCTTCTCCACGGTTGCGACGGAGCCGACGCGCTCTGCCCATTCGCTAAGGGAGGGAGCTTCGCCCCGTCGATGAGTTTGATACCTTATATCTTCTCTAGCGCTCTCAACCAACCTAGAAAGCATTCGAAAGCGATGTCCAAATAGCCTATGTTGTCTCCGCCAAAGAAGGGCTTCCCTTTGAAGCTTTTTTTGTAAGCCTCTTCTAGTAAAGAGAGTCCTACCAACGATTGCTCTACAGTCTCTGCTTTCTCTTTTTCCGTACTTGCATTTATAATCTTTTTTGTAGTAGAGAGCCACTGCAGACAAATAGAGGTGGAGATAAAAAAGAAAACTCTATAAAACTTCTTGATTTAATGCAATATCACATGATAAACCAACACGTTGTTGGGATCAAAAAATTTTGAAATTTGAAATTCAAATTGAGAATATAGATGGAAGGGAATTGACGTGATTAATGGTTGCCTTGGATGACCAACTATTAAAAGGAAAAGAATTAAAAATATATTGTTGCCTTCTTTTCAAATTCTTTTGAATTATTTCCCTAAACAAAGAGGGCCTAGAATCACTATAAATGACACCATGGAATTCAAAAATGAATCTCTTGGAGGGAGGGGGA
>NC_033628.1:9862218-9985880 GCF_001540865.1 Ananas comosus
CTACCTATCTCTCTAAAAAAAAAAAAAAAGATAATAAAATAAAACAAAATAATAAAATAAATATTTGGGTCGCCGTCTTCGTGATAGGCTAGATCCAATTTGACATAAATCGGGTCGCCGTCTTCGTGATAGGCTTGACCCGAGTCCGATTAATTGAGCCGGATCGCTGTCTTCGTGATAGGCTTGACCCGAGTCCGGTTCATTAAACCGGGTGGCCGTCTTCGTGATAGGCTTGACCCGAGTTCGGTGCATTAAACCGGGTCGCCGTCTTTCGTGATAGGCTTGACTCGAGTCCAGTTCATTAAACCGGGTCGCCGTCTTCGTGATAGGCTTGACCCGAGTATGATTAAATAAATCGGGTCGCCGTCTTCGTGATAGGCTTGACCCGAGTCCGATTAATTGAACCGGGTCGCCGTCTTCGTGATAGGCTTGATCCGAGTCCGGTTCATTAAACCGGGTCGCCGTCTTCGTGATAGGCTTGACCCGAGTGCGATTAAATAAACCGGGTCGCCGTCTTCGTGATAGGCTTGACCCGGGTTCGGTGCATTAAACCGGGTCGCCGTCTTCGTGATAGGCTTGACCCGAGTTCGGTTAATTAAACCGGGTCGCTGTCTTCGTGATAGGCTTGACCCAGGTTGAGTTAATTAAACCGGGTCACCGTCTTTGTGATAGGCTTGACCCGAGTTCGATTAATTAAACCGGGTCGCCGTCTTCGTGATAGGCTTGACCCGGGTTCGGTTCATTAAACCGGGTCGCCGTCTTCGTGATAGGCTTGACCCGGGATCGGTTAATTAAACCGGGTCGCCGTCTTCGTGATAGGCTTGACCCGGGTTCGGTTCATTAAACCGGGTCGCCGTCTTCGTGATAGGCTTAACTCGGGTTCAGTTTGGTTAAACCAAATCGACTATATAAATATTTGATTTGAACCAAGCGCAACATAATCATGTGTTCAATTTGAGCTTATAAAAAAAAAAGGAGAAAATAAATAAGTCAACAACGGGTCTATCAATCATGGATCCAAAATGAATTAAAGACCAAGTTGGTGAACCAAGCCTAAAATGGTGAACCAAAGAGTTCTAAGCCATATACTTAGAATTCAGTCAAATGATATCAACTTTATTCGAACTCTAACATATATATTTAGAGTTCATCCGACTAGCCCTAGCACATATACCTAGGGTCTAGTCAGCCTTTTGCTCTAGCACATATACCTAGAATGGAAGTCAAATCATGGTCGACTAATCCTAACCCNCACTAGGCCAAGTAGGAGAATGTTGGATATGGCCCACGTGATATATTCAAGGCGATCCATAAAGATACGGTCAATCTATTTAAGTCGATCTATGAAGATATTTTAGATCTTACGGTTAGGATGTATCTGGACACGTCCTTGATGGACGGACGTGATTTAACATCCTCACATTAAGTTATATATAAATATGTAACATACGGGAGTCCCGGTCTAACCCTAATCTAATTGTCTGTGACGGCTCCATCTCCGGAGATAAGGGAATTAGACTCGAAACGTCCCGTCTTCTTGCAGATCACCAACGAGGACGAACCACGAGCAAGAATCGCCGCTTACAAATCGGGTACAGAAATCGAAATCATGGCAGAAGGTACGATCTAGTTTCTCATAAAGTTTCTAACATAAGAAACTAACAAAGCAATACAAAAATGGATGATACACGTGGGTACTTCACTATTCTAAAGCTGATCATTAAACTTGTTAATTCTTTTTATTCAACACACGCCCTTTATTCTTGACAAATTGTCTTGCTATAGTATTTGAATACTAGATCAGTTATTCGAGGCACTAACATTCTACTTAGGTTGGTGCACCTTCGTATAATACTCTACCAGCTTGTCGGTTTTCGGGATCAGCTTCTCCACGGTTGCGACGGCGCCGAAGTGCTCTGCCCATTCCGCTAAGAGAGGGAGCTTTGCCCTGTCGATGAGTTTGATACCTGATATCTTCTCTAATGCTCTCAACCAACCCAAAAAGCATCCCAAAGCGATGTCCAAATAGCCTATGTTGTCTCCGCCAAAGAAGGGCTTCCCTTTGAAGCTTTTTTCGTAAGCCTCTTCTAGTAAAGAGAGTCCTACCAACGATTGCTCTACAGTCTCTGCTTTCTCTTTTTCCGTACTTGCATTTATAATCTTTTTTGTAGTAGAGAGCCACTGCAGACAAACAGAGGTGGAGATTAAAAAAGAAAACTCTATAAAACTTCTTGATTTAATGCAATATCACATGATAAACCAACACAATAAAGAAGTTAGAATTAAAAAGTTATACACCACCATCCAAAATTCTGTAATTGAGACCCTTCAAGAGTCCAAAACCACTGGATTAGCTTCATGGGTCAAAATTTAGATGCTATACATATATATAGTACGTAAACATTTTCATAAATGAAATCGCTAAATTTTTGTATCTAACGCAAACAATTTAGTCCAATATTCTCCTCACTGTTGTTTAACATCTATCAATGCTCTTTCATCTCTATATAATTTATACTTTTGTGCACATTAGAAGTAGCAGATTGTACAGATCCAAATGCTCTCCTCAATTAAAATGATATCCCATAAAGCATAAGTAGGGCCAAACAAGCTCCAAATTTAGAATAACATACCGTGTCAGTAACATAGCTGGCCCAAAAGAGCGCGACGGCGCGTTCGTAAGGATCCGAGGGAAGAATCGAGGGCCCAGTTCCGGCCCAAGCTTCGTCGATGTATTGGAGTATGATTGCGGAGTCGCAAATGGGCCGATCCTTGTGGATCAAAACTGGCACCTTCTTGTACACGGGGTTGGATTTGAGGAGGAGCTCACTCTTATTTTCCCAAATCTCTTGCTCCAGGTACTCGTAGCTCACCTCCTTGAGTTCCAAAGCAATTCTTACTCTAATCACGTAGGGGCTCGCCCACGCTCCTAAGAGTTTCACTTCATCTCCTGACGCTGCCATATTATATGGGGAATACTTTTCTTACCAAATGGAATCGTTAAGTAAACAAATATATAGAACTGGGAAACGAATTTGGTGTGGATTTGGTGTTGCGTTTATGGTGATGTGGATATTTATAGAAAGTTACGAAAGGAGTGGTTGAATAGGTGAGAGTTATGAAAGGATGGTTTTTCTTTTTTTTTTTTTTTTTTTTGTAGGCTTGCTACCTGCTTCATTCATAGCGAATATGAACTGAGCTACAGAAGTGGGACAACTGGCTCCGAGAATCAAAAACGTCCCAAACAAGGTCCGATAAAAAAAAAAGAAGAAAAAATTACTGGCCAGGAATTGTGTAGAGTATGAGGTTGGGGGGGGGGGGTTTAATTCTATTTTTCATCTCTACTTATTGCTCTATCCGCGGTGAATCGAGGCGAAAGCAAATTTTCAGTTGATCAGGATGAATTGAAGTAAGAAATAAGTCATCCGTCTTCTCCTTCATTTATTTGGTGGATCAAAACGGATTTGAGATGGATTTTATTTTTCTATCTTTTCTGTTCTCATTTGCATTCCTATTGGCCAGTTGTTAAATGCTACTGATAATGAGCTGTCTATGTAGAGTGGGCTACCATATTATTATGAGTATAGACTCATTTGTATTCATATATTTTCAGTCGTTAAATGAAGGATTGTGCGGTTAGGATGATATGATTCCCTAGGATTGAGTAAGTGATTGGTTGAATAGTATAATATAACGGGTAGAAATGATCAAGAGGATAAATTTGATGGTCGAAAATTTATGAGTATCTAGGGGTTTATACTCATAAGAGTATAGTAGCCAAATTTTTAAATTTCACAACAAATTAATTAGATTCTTTTTATCTCATATTAATATATTTAGGTGTCTTTAAATGTTGAAATAAGTTGTACAATTATAATTTATTCCGTATAAAATTTTTTTTATAATATTGGACGTTAAGAATTTAATTTTTATTTTATAAAGGATACGTTTTTAATTTTGCAGAATAATAGATTTTATCTACAAAGTAATTTATTTTATTTTAAAAAATAACTTGAAATCCAAAAGAGATATGTTGAATAAATGTTTATGTATTTAAATTGGGAATAATAGTTTACAAGAAAAATATTTTAGAGACTGTAGTTTATTAGTTTACTAGAACAATATTTTAAACACTGTAGCTTTCTGCATCCTGTTTTACCTAAAATGTTGAAAATGTTATAGGAAAACAAAATTGATTTGCACGACTTTCAAAGACCACTAATCACATGAAATGAGTCAAGTGTATTAGCCTACTTTCCCATCCGGGATCTGCTTTAATTATTTCGTCATTGCTGATGATCTGTGCTAAGTTCTCATTGATTTGTTCATCAGGAGTAAAATGTTTTCTATTGATTTTTTTTTTAAAATTTTTATCTTTTAAAAGAGATTGAGAGAACTTCTCAATTGAATTCTCTGCTTCCCGAAGAAAATAATTAATGAATAATTGCGTTGATGTCGCCACTGCTGTCGTTAGCTAATATCTTAATTTCAACAAGTTTAATATGAGTGTCAAACTTTTAGGCTTCGTTTTGTTCGGATATAAGTAAGAACTAGTTGTTTAAGAGATAAGTATAAGATGAGGTATAAGATGGGTATAGAGTAATTTTGTATTTGGTTGAGTATTGGTTTAGTTCAGATATAAACAAAATAGTGTTTGTTTGGAATAAGTGGAATAAGAAGGATAGTGAGTACAATAAGAAGGATAGTTTTTGGGATAAAATTTAGAATTAATTACAAAAGTCGAATGTTTTATTTACCTTTCCGTATTAAGAACTACGTTGAATGTCTCCCTATACTTAACTGTTGTTTTAAATAAACCCATAAATTTGGAATAGTTAGCTAATTAGATCATAAAATTTTAATAAAACGAGTTGGTTATTTTATATCTCACAACTAAATTAACTGTATAGTATAAATCGATAAATTGGCAGTGCTATAGTAGATAGTGTTGCAATAACTAATATATAACATCACTATTATATTAGCAACATTTATATTGGCATTTCTAGCTAAGTTGATTCACATATATAGTGTTGATTCACATTTCTAGCTAAGTTTATTTTTAAATAAAATAAATAAAGTGAATAGCATGCTACCTTTCTCTCTCTAAAAAAAAAAAAACATATATATTGGCATTTAGTCCATTAAAAGTTGAAACGGATTGTAGCTTAATTATACTAAATAAAAAATTATAATAAATTAAAATTTGTGGACCATACTATCACTTGTCTCACGGTTTAAGAAATAATCGATAAAACTAGTATGATAGTGATCGTAGTTATGCTTCTTTTTTTTTTTTTCTTTTTTTTTTTTTTTTTTTTTGAGTAAACAGGGGTATACCTGTTAGATGTCTCGAATCTTAGATGCTCTTGAATATTGCCAAAAGTTGTTTATTGTCACGCTCCGGATTACACGTTTCCTCGGGTACGCCAATAGACCCGCCGTATACTAAGAAATTTTTTCTGTATACGAAACGAAGCTGTACTGAAATTGTAATCAAACAACACTACAACCAATAGTATAGAGCTGCTAGAATGAAAACAGATAAATAAACAAGTTCCAAATGTATACGTAGCATCTAGGTACAAAAGTGCTTGCACAAGCGAGTCCAACATCCGTATGTACATGAACTCAAAAATAAAAGTACAACTACTTACAGAAGGTACTCCACTAGCTCAGGCTCGACTGGTAGGGCTCTAACTCGCGACGCCTTTGCCACGATCAGGATCAGCAGCAGCAGCAGCCGAAAACAACGGCTCTGCAAAACGGAAGCGAAAAACTGGGCGTGAGAACTACTGCAAAAACAAGTAGTCCTCAGTGGGTGCCGCCCTCAACATTATTGGTCCACCCACTAAGTCTACAGAAGCGAGCTGGGATAGTAAGTAATGTTGGAGCAAATCTACAGTTAAAAATCACTATACTATTATACTCTAACACTAACTATCTGTATAAAATGTCAATACTGATCCAATCTCACTCGGGACTGTAACCATACCCGTCTCAGGGACTGTGAACACATCTGTCCCGCCTGTCGAAGCTAAGCTATGTCCACACTGAGCAGTCAGTGGATAGCAAGTCCAAACAGGACACCTCGACATCAACGCAGAAGCACTAAGTCCAACTCCGGAGTGGCACTCGTGGGCGCTACCCAACCGAGTATGCAAGTGTATCTCTGTCGAGCTCAATCAGGCTCTAGCAAGCTATAGTCAAGTACATAGTGTCCAACTGGTCTAACAACCAACGAGTCACGTGCCCTCGGCACAATGTGATGCCATAACGGCAATCTGGGTCTACCATCAACCCCGACAGTCCCCAACAGTGCGGAATAGTCTGAACACTACTGTAGAAATAGGCTTGGCATCCCAGCGCGAACGTAATAGAAATCTACACTACCTGGGGTATCCACCACGTTGATATTGCGGTGATACAAAATAACAACGGCTTCTAAAGCTAAATCTGGTAGTGTAAGTATATGACGATTATAATCGCAGTTTTTTCCTAAGTCATATCCAAGTCCAACATGTGCAAATAGATTTAATCAAAAGACGAGGCTCCAATTCAGATTTTGACAATAGAAACACGAAATCCATGAATCGAGCAATTTCTATATACTAAACAACCCGATGAGCACATGTCGACTATATAGCTACTTAGAAAGCAAACCGACGATTAACCCACCTCAAAAGCTACTCCCAATCCAGCGCGAAGTCGAAAACAGCGGAACCACACTCTCGCCCGGCCTCCCGACGACGCTACCACGACGAACACACGCTCGAACGGCTCCCCGACACGACGTCAGCGTCGATCCGAGCTCGAACGGCAACTCCATGACGTACGGCCGAGTCTAGAGAGAGAGAGGGGAAGAAAAATACAAAACTCTCTCTCTCAGCCTCTCAACACATGTATATAGCAGTGGGGAAGGAGGGTGACACATACGAGGCATGGAAAGACCAAAATGTGCTCTCACCTACCCTGGTGTATCGGTACACGAGCAGTTGTACTGGTACAAATGGCACCCCGAAAACAGCTGCGCGGGAATAGGCGAAGTGTACCGGTACACATCCGATGTTGTACCAGTACAGAAAGTGTACCAGTACACCTCTGATGTTGTACCGGTACAACAAGCAGGAAATCTGCAATTTGCAGATTCCAATGCTAATTTCTACTCTCGCGTTCCCACTGAGTCCGTTTTGCGTCTATTTCACGCCAACACGACTCGAACTTTGTCCCGACACCCTCACGACGTGTCGACAAGCCTCAAATGCTGTACTCCATAGATGCCACACTTATCTTTCTTTTGTTATACCTTAACATATATTGACTATTAGATGTCTCGAATCTTAGAACCACAAGATTTTATAGCCATATTCTATTTTGGTTATTCCATTAAGTTAAGTTTAGATTATACTTAATCTCATTGGAATTATTGACAATTTAGTGAATTTATATTTCTAGTTGTATTAGAATTTTGCCACTATTATAAATATACCTTTTATTTTATTAATTTAGTGCAACAGATGAGAGGAATATTAGTGCATGTTTGGGACTAGAATTTTGTGAGAGAGATATTTTGTACACAACTTTCATAATAATGAAAGTTTTCACTGCCTCTTCAATAATAATGAAAATTTTTATTGTCTCTTCACTAGTGGATGTAGTGTAGTGCTCAAAACTCAAAACACGTACGCAAATGTTTGAGTATTTTATTTTTCCTCGCTCTTTCTTTATTTTTTTTGATATTTTCACACTTGATGAACTAGATCTTTTTCGCTTTTGTCACAACAAACTGGTATCGTAGAAAATTCGGTATCATTGTAAGTTTGAATTTCTAACAAACTGATATTAGAGAAAATCTAGTATTAGTGTAAGTGGCGGATTTCTAACAAAGTGGTATCAAAGGCGGATTGTTTATTTGGGTGTTCAAGATGTTGACGAAATTTGAGTTCGAGAAGTTTGAACGCTATAGCAATTTCGCTCTATGGCAAATTAATGTTCTGATGCAACAGAGATCGCAAAAAAGGCATAATTGAAAAAATGAGAAGATTAGCTCTTCAAAGAATCCCGTTTGTTCATTAAGTCTTTTTCAATGACCAAATTCAAGTATTTTGTAAATTTGGTTTATATTTGTAGCAACACTTCAAAAATTTTTGGAATTTTGGTGGAAAGGATAGAGAATTCAAACCAAGATGGAGATTGTTAAATGTCTCGGATTCTAGAATCGCAAAATTTTCTAATTCTATTTTATTTTGATTATTCCATTAAATCAAGTTTAGATTATGTCTAATCTTATTAAGATTATTCTTATTCTTAGTGGATTTGTATACCTAGTTATATTAGAATTTAGTCACTATTATAAATATAACCTTTATTTTATTGATTTGATACCGCAAATAAGAAAGAGTATGAGTGTATTTTTGAGACTAGAATTTCGTAAGAGAGACATATTTTGTGCACCATTTTGATAATAATGAAAAACTTCACTACCTCTTTGCTTGTGGATATAGGGAAGTAGCCGAAACAAACAAATATTTGAGTGTTTTATTTTTTTCTTCTCTCTTTCTCGATTCTTTTTTGATATTTTCACGGCTGATAAATTAGATCTTTTTTGCTTTTGCCATAACAAGCTGGTATTAGAGAAAATCTAGTATTATTGTAAGTAACGAATTTTTAACAAACTGGTATCAGAGAAAATCTAGTATCAGTGTAAACGACGGATTTCTAATGACAATGTCCGTGGGAAAAGGAAGTTGATTTGCATGATTTTCAAAGATAATCCATCATAGAAATGAGTAGAGCATATTATCATGGGAACTGATATTATCAGCAAAATATCTACTATGAATTATGTATAAACTGAATTTTAGCATAACAAACAGAACATTCGCCAGATTGGCGAAGTGTTAGTGTAAATATTATATAATACTATTTAAAGAAAATTAGAGAGGTTACTGAATGTATCAAAATTAATTCGAAGTGAATCAGAGTGAAAATGAAATTTCGGGAGCTAAATGTCAAAAATTAAACTAAAACTTCAAAGTCTGAACTCACTATAAAGAATTTGAACTCTAGGCAGGCTAGAGTTTCAGGTTCCTGACCTTTCGAGAGGGAGAGTTCGAACTTCATCTGCGCATCAGCACATGGTAAACCTTCAGGCTCTGGACTTCCAAAGGGGAGTCCGGACCTCGCACAGTTTCGATCATATTCCGCTTCCCATGAGGCCTTGGTGAGTAAGTAAAGACCGGACCCTAAATTCGGTCAAGGTTATTGAGTATGACATTGGTAGTTCTTTCTCCAGAACTTAATGCGCGAACACTTGACAAGTTAAATATATCATTAGCAACTCCATAACTTGTAGAGGTATAGTAATGACATTTTAACCTGTATTTCCTTCATCATGCTCGACAGTAGTTTTATTTATCTTATTTATTTCTTGCTTATACTTTTTTTGGGTCGAATGAGTGTAGATCGTCACTTTCGACAGTTGCATCGATGAAAAACTTATTTCAAGTTCTAATCACTTTATTTTTATTATTTTTACAGAGCAATCTACGTGGGTGGGATGGGCGATCACAGCAGGAATTAATGTTGCGGATTAGGTAGACCCCTGCCTATGTTGGTCGAGTGAGGGTACCATTTTGTAAGAAAGAAAATAATATATTTAACCATATATATTTTGAAAAGGCCACCGGTGTAATTCATTTTGAAAAATGGATATTTACATGCTGGTGGGTTATTTGGGACCTTAGGAATAGAGCGATCTTCAGGATGACTCAGATTGACCAAACAGTCGGTATATACAAAATTAAGCAGCTGACGAACTTGTGGAAGAATCGAAATACAGTGGACTGACTGATCTTTTCTTTTTTCTTTTTTTATTTTATTCTTTCTTTCTTTCTTTCTTTTTTTTTTATTTTTTTTATTTTTATTTTATTTTATTTTATTTTTTCTTTCGCCACACTTCGAGACCCTTGCTGCCTCACCCATGTAGCTTAATTCACTTTCTTTCTGAATGAAGCGGGTAGCATGCTATCTTTCTCTTTCAAAAAAAAAAAGAGAGGATATTTTGAAAGAATTGGATTTCAGTTGTAAAAATTCAAAGCATTAACAAGTTTAGCTTTGATACTTTAATGTACATGATCTTGTATGTATTATATAGGTTGTTGCATACTATTGTTCCGTGCTAATAGGAAAAAACTTTGTCTGTTCGGTGACAGAATCTGTCACAAGTGCTTGGCTAGGTCTAAGCAAAAGGGATAAAAAATTGTTGGATACAATGCATATTCGCTGAGAAGAGTAGATATTAATTAGTTTTGGCAATATCAATTTCCTAACTAAAACCGATCGTTCCTAGAGCAAGTGGCAAAGAATTTGGTGGTTGGTACTCGAGATTTAAGTTCGAATCCTAATTGCTTCATATTTCCAGCTAAGTTTATTTCGAAATAAAATAAACGAAACCGATAGTGTAATACCTATCTCTAAAAAAAAAAAAAAAAACAATATTGAACCAGTATATCAAACTTGGCAATACCAATTTCCTAACTAACAAACTTGAACCAGTATATTAAACAATATTGGGTTATCTTTTCTCCCTGGTACTATCAAATCAATCACAATAAATTCATCACTTGCTAAGCGAAATTTATTTGCAATCATTCCCACATTTTAATATTTTTGCAATCATTCCCATATTTATTTGCAATCATGCTACACATGGGCACTACTTTAGTCCACTACTTCAGAGAAATTACTACACAAATGCATGCTACACATGGGCACTACTTTAGTCCACTACTCCAAAGCTGATCACTAAACTTGTTTCTTCATTTTATTACACACGCTTCCTTTTATTCGCGGCAAACTATCTGGCTATAGTATTTGAATACTAAATTAGTTGTTCAGGGCGTGCCATTTAGGTTGGAGCACTTTCGAACAATACTCTATCATCTTGTCAGTTTTCGGTATATGCTCCTTCACGGTCGCGACGGAGCAGAACCGCTCTGCCCATGTCGCTAAGAGAGGGAACTTCGCCCCGTCGATGAGCTTGAGACCCGACATCTTCTCTATCGTCTTCACCCAGCCCAGAAAGCTTCCGAGAGCGATGTCGAGATAGCCAATATTGTCTCCACCGAAGAAGGGCTTCCCTTTGAAGCTTTTCTCATAAGTCTCTTCTAGTAAACTAAGTCCTGCGAATGATTGCTCTATAGCTTCTGCTTTCTCCTTCTCGGTCTTTACTTGTAGAATCTTTATTGCACCATAAAACCACTGCATATAAAGAGAGGTAGAAAAATAGCAGAAAACTTTATAAACTTCATGATTTATTGCAATCTCGTAGTCACCAACACATAAAGTAAGTTAGAATTGAAAAATTATACACTACCATCCGAAATTTTGTAATTAACCACTGGATTGGCTTCATCGGTCAAAACTGAAATTAATGAATATATAACACATATAGATATAACATTTCATAAATAAAACAACTAAGACAATTAAGTCCAATATTCTTTTTACTGTTCTTTAACATCTGACAACCAGTTTGTCTTTGACCTAGATAACTTTAGAATCAGTTGCTCTACTCAATCAAAATGATTTTCCATGAAGTATAAATAGGACCAAACAAACCCCAAGTCTAGAATAACATACCGTGTCCTCGAAATAGCCGGCCCAAAAGCGCGCGATGGCACGTTCATACGGATCCGAGGGGAGGATCGAGGGCCGAGCTCCGGCCCAAACTTCGTCGATGTATTGGAGGATGATCGCGGACTCGCAAACGGGCCGATCATTGTGGATCAAAACTGGGACCTTCTTGTACACGGGGTTGGATTTGAGGAGGAGCTCACTCTTATTTTCCCAAATCTCTTGCTCCAGATACTCGTACCTCACCCCCTTGAGTTCTAAAGCAATTTTCACTTTAATCACGTAGGGACTTGGCCACACTCCTAAGAGTTTCACTTCCTCTCCTGACGCTGCCATATTATATGGGAAATAGTTTTCTTACAAAATCGAATAGTTAAGCAGACAATTATATATACGAAGCTACAACAAATTTGCTGTGGTTTTTGGGGTATATGGCGATGTGGGTATTTACAAAGGAGTATGAAAAGGAGTGGTTGGAAATGTAGGTGAGGAAATGTGTGGACTGTGACTTTGTGGCGGCTTGTTGACTGGTGTTGCAGGTAAGTTTGGTATAACGTACGCTTTGGGTATTTCTCGAAAAAAAAAAAAAGAAAAACGTATGCTTTGGGTCTGGTCACTTGCCCCTTTAATGACCTACTATTGAAGTTACCTGCGCATTACGGTGGATTAATATTATAAAAAAGACAAAAAATTGATAAAGTAATAATTTTAAAATTTTTGAGTTGCAATAAAATATCAATAAATACAAATAGTATGAGAAAAAAAAGTATAAAAAAATCTCATTTTACTCATTTTTTCTTATAAAAGCGATTTGTTCATATAACAATAGACTATGTGAATGAATTTTCTTGTGAAAGCGATTAGTTCAGATGACAATAGACTATGTGAATGAACTAATTAGAAAGTGAACAAGTGAGAAGACGAAACATCAGACAGAGATGGGAGGTGGAAAGGTGAAGCACCAAGGAGTGGAAAGGGGAGAGAAGGTAAGGATGAAAGAGAAATTGCCATATGGCAAACCTATGGGGAATAATGTATAAGTATAGAAGTATAGAAGTATAGATTTCATAGACAAATCAATTAATTTTTGTTGCGTATATGTATGCTTTTGGTGTTACGAAGTATTTCCTCTTTCAATCTATTTCTTTAATAATTTTTTTCATTAGATAATATTATGCAATCAACCAATCATTTACTCAACTTTAGCGCGACTACTATCATCTTAACTGCTCACTCTTTTATCCAAGTGTTGAAAACCGAATAGCATCAATAACTTGGTGCTATAAATACTGAAGTAGCCTATATATAAATATATATTGATTTTATTTGGCCGATGAAATGAGGTATCAATTATAATTTATTTGGTATTAAGATTTTTTTGTAATCTTGGATGCAACTAGTTTAATTTTTTATTGCATAAATGATATTAACTCCTATAATTTTGTAGCATAGTATATTCACCTATGGAGTAATTCATTTTATTTCAAAAAGACACTTAAAAAACCAAAGGAGATATTACAAAAAAACAAAATAGTTTAAAAGAACAATAATTTAGAGACTGTAGCTGCCCTTACTACTGTTTTACCTAGAATCTTGAAAATGTTATTGGAAATAAAATTGATACGCACGACTTTCAAAGATCATTAATCGCATAAAATGAGTCAATTGGTCATCGCTAGCTGATGTGTGCTAATTATTACTTGTTAATTACTTTGTTAGTATTTAGTCCGTGAGGAGCAATTATTTTTCTATTATTATTATTATTTTTTTTTTAAAGTGATTGAGAGAACTTTTCTATTGATTTTTCTCCTTGGAGGAGAAGAAAATGACTAATTGCGCAGATGTCGCCACTGCTGTGGTTGGCTAAATCGATCAAGCCCTCATAATTTCAACAACTTTAGTACGTGTTTTTGACCATAAATTCTCTGCTTTAGTTTTGACCATAAATATTAGGCCAAACCCTAGCTTTTTGAGCCATATTTTATATCTCTCAATGCATCTATTATCCCGCTACACTTATCTACTATTTTAGGAAAAACTTCAAAAACTCTCTACGTGGTTTCGCACTTTTTCATTTTAGTACCCTGTAGTTTAAAATGTATCAAGTTAGTACTTTGTGGTTTTGCACTTTTTCACTTTAGTACTCTGTGGTTTAAAGTGTATCAAGTTAGTACTCTGTGGTTTTATTTTTATATCCAGTTAGCATAGTTAGTTAATTCACGAATTATTCGCAAATTATTCGCGAATTTTTGATATTCCGAATAAAACGTCCGTTTTTGAATTTTTGGAAAAAATTCGAAAAAAATCGCGTTTTATTGGATAAAAGTAATTATTCGCGAATTAAACGGGTTCGCGAATAATTCGGCTCAAAAAAACGTCGCCGTTGCTGCGACTGCGATGCTGTCGCGGGCCTCGTGCATGGCCCAAAACAGAAAAGAGTTCGCCTCTCAAAAAAAAAAAAAAAAAAAAAAAAAAACCTTCTCTGAAATCGCCCTCTCCCAATCTCCCAAACTCCCACCCCCACCCCCATCCCCACCCCTCCCAAAAAAGGGTTTGCCCTAACTTCTCACCCCTGCGGCGGTGCGGCCCTGCCACCGACCCGTGCGGCGGTCGCGGTCCCTTCCCCTCCCCCTCTTCCCTTCCGGCTGCTCGCCGAACGCAATCGGAAGCCCTCCTCTTCAGAAATCGAAGATCGAGTTCTTCCCTCTTCAGAAATCGAAACCCTCCTCGTCGCCTCTTCCTCTTCCGCTTCCGCTATCCAACGATATATAGATCAGTAATAAGGTGGTTCTTTACAAACCAAGTACGATTTGAGTTTTCATTTTTTAAAGCAAAAGTTGGAAGCTTTTAGTCCATCTGATGGATACTTTTTTAGACACAAATGGCTCGAGTGCTTAAATTGAATGTGTCCATTCTCTGTTATGCACCTTAAATTGTTAAGAACTTAAGACCCAAACATAGAGCTAAATAATGTTAATTAACCTAGGGACCATGCCTACTTTAGACTTTAGAATTTAGGAACTCTTGTATTTTACATTTAAATATGCACTATCTTGATCTCTTATTTGGTTAATTATTTATTTTTTTTAGGCATAATATAGTTTATTATTTTTTTATTTAATTTTGTAGCTCTTTATTCTTATATTCTTAAAAAATATGAATATTTATGCTAATAGCATAAATTTTGAGAGGAAAAAAATTTAATTTAATAGTCAAATTTTTGATCCCGAATTTTTAATTGGTGAACGTATAATATCCGTATAAATCACGTATCCGAATAATTGACTAATCCGTTTTTTAGCCGATTTTTTCAACGAATTTAAAAATTAGAAGACGAATTTTATCCGAATTATACCCGTACCGAATTTTTGCCGAATCCGAATTAACTAACTATGCCAGTTAGTACTCTGTGGTTTTATTTTTATATTAAGTTAGTACCCTATGGTTTTATTTTTCTCCGAATGAAATATTAAACCACAGGGTACTAAAATGAGAAAGTGCGAAACCATAGGGTACTAACTTGATACACTTTAAACCACAGGGTATTAAAGTGAGAAAGTGGGAAACCACAGGGCACTAATTTGATACACTTTAAACCACAGGATATTAAAGTGAGAAAAAGTAAAATCACAAGAGGGTTTTTGAAGTTTTCCCAAAATTTAGAATAACTGGCAATTTAAATCGTTCAGCTTTACTAAAACGAGTTGATAATTCTATATCTCAATATCTATCTAATTTGCAACTTAAAAGACATATAAAAAATTAGAAAATAGAAATCTCATATTTTACTAGTCAAGTTATATGATTATACGTTATTAATCATAACTGATTTTATCTACCAATTTATCTTTACAAAGTTTATTTTTTAATTCAATAATTATCTTAAATTTTTTGATCTATTGTGAAATAATGATAAAGTGTAGGAAAGAAATGATGCAAGCTTTAATGTAGGCATAACTGAGACAATAGCTAAAGTGTGAGAGGTTTTTATATATGCAGATATATAGAATTTAGCTTAAGTTTTATGAGAAATTATACCTGCACAACTCTCATAGGGTACAAATCTCACGCCCTTGCATCAAATGGTATATAAAATCCCATTAGAATTTAGAAAAAAATTGACAAAAACTCAAGTAAAATTAAATCAAGATAAAAATTGCACAACCAAATAAAAGAAGAAAATCAAACTCAGATAACACAGATGATTTATCCTGGTTCGGCCCTTCTGCCTACTCCAGTCCGGTCCTTCTTCTCCTCGAGGTATCGATTTCACTATCACTTGACCTTTTGAACAGGGCAAGACCAAAGCCGCTTACAATCACAAAAAACTTATTTTACAATCTCTCAAGAAACTCACAATTACAAATCAATGAACAATTAGGACTTAGAGAATTTTTCTGAAATTGTGTCACAAATAACATCCAAGCCCCCCTTTAAATACACTAGCCATCATTTCAAAAATGAAACAAAAGCATAATTAAATTATAATTGATTTCAATTTGAATTTTAACCATATTTGCAAATGCATTTGAATTAATTCCAAAATAAATTCGAATTCATACCACATTTGCAAAACATTTGAAATATTACTATATTGAAAAGCTCATTTGAAATTATACTAAATTTATAAAATTCAAATTCATACCACATTTGCAAAACTCATTTGAAATATTACTATATTGAAAAGCTCATTTGAAATTATACTAAATTTATAAAATCCTTTTAAATTAATACTACAAATGAAAAACTTTTTGAATTCATTCCACATTTGTAAAAGCTTTTAATACAATACTTATAAAACTCATTTATATCATATTTCATATTTTTTAAATTCATACTATATTAAAATCAAATTTGAATTTATACCATACATAAAATCACTTTCATACCATATTAAAATAATGGCTAATTTGACATTAAGCTCAAATCAAACCCAAAGGTGAATTGGTCAACTTGACTAGGTTGACCGGCTCAAATCCAATAAATTGTACAGAAGTCCTCCAAATTTGTTGTGGCACTTGCATCCAATTTGGCACAATTTGATCTTGTCCGGGTCAATTTGAATAATTTGATTGAATGGTTACCTTTGATCAATTCCGGTTCAGCTTGAGCCACTTTAAATTTAACTATAACCTGAAATTGCTAAATGACAAATTAAATCTAATATTTGTTTGTTATCATCAAAATTTATTATTGGATAAAATCCAACATGGATAACATGATATCTGAATCACTCCTAAATCCTGCTGTTTTAAACATGCTGATTTTTATTCCGATTCGTATATTTGTCAAGTCGATTTTTTGGGTTATACTAATAACATATAAAACCAAAATTAATTGGTGAAAATATATGGATTTTATATATACTATTTTGTATTTGGAAGTAGGGCCCACAAATGAGCAAGCCGGCTAGTGTTTGGCTTCGGATTGGTATTCGGTTCGCTTGAATTCGACTCGAAATTTAATAAGCCGAGCTTAATTAGAAGAAAAAACTCAAAATTTATTTCAAGCTAAGCTTGAGTATTACTGGACCCACTCGAATTAAGCTTGAAAAGCTCTCTCTCTCTCTCTCTCTATATATATATATATATATTATTTTAGTTATATATATAATACTATATATTATTTATTTTAATTATATGTGCATAAATTTTAGATTATTGGGCCATATTTTTCCGTCCACAAGACTAAATCAGCAAAATCCTACCATAATTACTCTCTTTCCACTACAATAAAAATGGTCTATAGCGGCATTTTTAAATATCGGTATAGGTTAAAAAAAATACCGCTAGCTAAATTACCGATACTTTTAAAAAGTGTTGATATATGTGGGGTCGTTAGGTATATAGTGACAGTTAAAGAGTGTCGCAATAATTTAAAACGATTGCTGCTAATTTATCAATACTTATTTAAGCATTTAACAACCGCCAGAACTTTACCTCATTGGCTGCGATGGTGGAGGAGGACGAGAGGGAATGTCTCTTCGTCTAGAATTTCAGTGGATTGAGTGAGGAGAGAATAGGAGATGGTAATCGATTTTTCTTTATTTTTCTTTTCTGTTTGTAATCGGGCCGAATGGACTGTGTGGATTGGGTTGAGTAGAGCAACCTTTTATTTTTTGTTGGATTGGGTTTTATATTTAGGCATTAGTTGATTTTTTTTTTAAAAGTTTTGATATAAATGGGACACTTACATAAAAGTGTCCCAAACATATATCCCTATAATTTAATTTTGCTGTAGTGAATTTACTTGCTCGAAGAGTCGCTCCTCCTAAGTTTCTCTCTCCCAAGTATCGCTCACCAAGGCATTAGCTGTATTTAGCCATACAATGCTGGCACCCACAAAACGTACCAAATCTTAATATAATTAAAATATTTATTCTAATTAATATTTAAATTTTAATTAATTTATTTTTAATAGACTTAAATAATTTATCATAATTAATTTAATTAATATTTTATTACAAATGTAACCAAATCCTAATAGAAATTAATCACCTACCCTTGTGAAAAAAGGAAATTGAAGCATTTGAAAATGAGGTAAGATAATTTTTTAGAGCAGTTTGTGAACTCGCGTCAGTAGAATTTTTACTTAATAGTTCAATTGTAAGTTATTAAATTTTCTTTGTCTACTGCATGATAAGACTAATTAATGTTACATCTGTACATTTTTAGATGCTGAATTTTTCTTTGGTTTTGTTTCATGAGATAGAAGAAAATAAAAAGAAAAAAAATTGTCTCACTCTTGTTTCGAATTAGAAATTAAACAAAGATCACATATAAGGAAAAAGATGGGATCGGATCGAGCCGAGTGTTTTTCACTTCGACTCAAATCTAAAATACCTTGATCCTTCACTACTCTGAAGCTGATCATGAGACTAGCTCGTTTATTCATTAATTATATTAAACGTACACCACTTTCTTCTATTTGCGACAAACTTTCATACTGTAGTATTTGATACTAAATTAGCTGTTTTGGGGTACTAGGCGTTCCATAAAGCTTTAAGCACCTTCGAATAATACTCAACCACCTTGTCGGTCTTCGGAATATGCTCCTTCGCAGTCGCGACAGAGCAGAAGTGCACTGCCCATTTTGCTAAGAGAGGGAACTTCGCCTCGTCAATGAGTTTAATATCTGATATCTTTTCTATCGCCTTCACCCAGCCCAGAAAGCTTCCGAAAGCGATGTCGAGATAGCCAATATTGTCTCCACCGAAGAAGGGCTTCCCTTTGAAGTTTTTCTTATAAGCCTCTTCTAGTAAACTGAGTCCTGCGAAGGATTGCTCTATAGCTTCTGCTTTCTCTTTTTCATCTTTGACTTTTATAATCTTTATTGTAGCAGAAAACCACTGCATATATAGAAAGAAAATATACAAGAAAACTTCATGAAGTTTTTGATTTATTACAAAATATCGCAAAATAACTCACAGCATAAAGTAAGTTAGAATTGAAAAGTTATATATGGGATAAAGTAATATACCACTGCCTGATATCCTGTAATTGAGACTTGAATCCCTATCCTTTCCCAAATCTATGGTCATCCCTTACCATTGGATTGGCTTTATGGGTCAATATTCGTATGTTATATAAATATACAGTATTTACAAATATGACATTTTCATAAACGAAATCACTAAACTTTTCTCTCTAATGCAAATGATTTAGTCCAATATTCTTTTCACTATCCTTTAACATCCAGCAACCGGTTTGTGTTTAGCTATATTATTTTAGAATCTGTTGACCTACTCAATCAAATATAATTTCCGATGAAGCATAAGTAGGACCAAACAAATCCAAAATCTAGAATAACATACCTTGTCGTCAATATAGACAGCCCAAAAGCGCGCGATGGCACGTTCGTATGGATCCGAGGGAAGGATCGCAGGCCCAACTCCGGCCCAAACTTCGTCGATGTATTGGACGATGATCGCGGACTCGCAAATGGGCTGATCCTTGTGGATCAAAACCGGCACCTTCTTGTACACAGGGTTTGATTTGAGGAGGAGCTCACTCTTATTTTCCCGAAGCTGTTGTTCCAGATACTCGTAGCTCACCCCCTTGAGTCCTAAAGCAATTTTAACTCTAATCGCGTAGGGACTTGCCCACGTTCCTAAGAGTTTCACTTCATCTCCCGACACTGCCATATTATATGGGAAATAGTTTTCTTACAAAATGCAATCGTTGAGTAAACAACTATATGGAGACGGGCTACAAATTTGCTGTGGCTTCGGTGTTTATGATGATGTGGGTATTTATAGGGAGTCATGAGAGGAGTAGTTGGTTAAGTGAGGAATTGCGTAGGGTATGACGTTGTTGAATGGTGCAAGAGATTAATTTGGTATAACACTTTGGGTTTAGTCAGTGCCTTTAATGATTTGTTTTCGTTCACAAATTAATTAATTTTTAAAAATTAAAAAATATATATAAAGAGAGAGTCCGTTTACNAATTCAATAATCACGTAAATCTAAAAGCCAAAAATTTACTTCTAAATATCTCAATTTTATTATCATCAAGATATTCCAATTCAAAAAATACCATGATTTAAGGGGTGGAATTCAAAGGGATAGATCTAACGTGGGAAACTTACAAGAACCAAGTGTTAGGTGTTTTCGGATTCTCTCTTTCTCTCTCTCTCTCTCTCTCTCTCTCTCTCTCTATATATATATATATATATATATGGACTTTAATTGGATTTTTTTTTTTTTCTGAGAGATAGGTAGCACGCTATCCGCTTCATTTATTTCATTTTGAAATAAACTTAGCTGAAAATATGAATCAACTACTAGGTGTTTATAAGGTTTTCACCGTTAAATTTAATTATTTTGACTAGTTTAATCTTTTAAATTATGATATTCCACTATATAACTACGTACTTAACCTTATACGACTGCTATTATTCTAATTCTATAAATCTTCATTTAAAGATCGAAAACCTACAAACGCTAATAATTTAGAAAAATACCATGATTTAAGGGGTGGAATTTAAATGGATAGATCTAATGTGGGAAACTTACAAGAACCAAGTGTTAAGTGTTTTCGGATTCTCTCTCTCTATATATATATATCGACTTTAATTGGATGTTAAAATGAAATATCTAATGATATATAATTTATTTCGTATGAAAACTTTCTTGTAATATTGATGCTAATAGTTTAACTTATATTGCCTAAGCGATATTGAAGCTTGTAATTTTGTAGCATAATATATTCACCTATGAAGTAATTTTTTTATTTTAAAAAAAACTTAAAAGAAAGGAGAAAAATTCGAATAAAATATTTATGTATTTAAATTGAAGATAATAGTTTAAAAGAGCAATATTTTAGAGACTAGCAGCTCTTACTTCTATTTTACCTAAAATCTTGAAAATGTTATAAACGGATCAGAAAATTGATATGCACGACTATTGTATTAAGTTTTTTTTTTTTTTTTTTTTTTTTTTTTTCAGCCGCACAAGGCTCCGTTGTCTCACCCATGTAGCTTAATTCACTTGTTTAATGAATGAAGCGAATAGCGTGCTATTCATTACTCAAAAAAAAAAAAAAAAAATTAAGATCATTCATCACATACAATGAGTCAATTCGTCATTGCTGATGTGCACTAGTTTGCTATATATTATTTAGTCAATGAGGAGTAAATATTTTTCTATTAATATATATTTTTTTTAAGAGAATGAGAGAAATTTTCTTTTGACTTACTCTGCTTGGAGAAGAAGAAAATGAGTAACTGCGAAGATGTCGCCACTGCTGTCGTTAGCTAATCGATCTCGCCCTCATAATTTAAACATTTTTATTACGAGCATTGAAGCTTTGCTGGATGCTTTAGTTTTGACCATAAATTTTAGGGCTAATTACTTATATATTCCTGAAAAATTTTCGACTTTCTTATTTATCCCTCTTATAAGGCTAATATTAAAAATACTATTTTCACGTTCTAAACTATTTCAAATATACCTCTATAGTTAAAATCTGTTAATGAACTCTGTTATCTGTATAAAATTACTATTTTGTCATTTCAAATATACTCTTCCACCATTACCGACTTTTTTTATTTGTCTTTTAAGTTAGGGGCACAAAAAGTATTTTGACTTTTAATCTTTTCAAATATACCCCTCTATGGTCACCAATATTTTTTATTTGCTCTTAAGTTAAGGACAAAATTAGTATTTTAATTTTTTTTAACTGTGGTAGATAATTAACTCACGTTAAACTCAAGTTAACTTAACGGGTGATAACTATAGGAATATTTGAGAATAACGGAGGAACATATGAGGGGTATATTGGAAAGAAAAAAAAAAGGATAAATGAGATATTTTTGAAGGTTTGAGAGATATATAGGTAATTATTCCTAAATTTTAGACCTAACTGTGAAAGTCTTTCTTGCTCTTTTAAGCCATATTTTATTTATCTTCCGATTAATTGAGCTTCCGTACTTCCGTAGGTTTTCGGATTTTTGATAAAGATTTATAGAATTTTTGATAATCGTTGTTCTCTAGGATTGAGCACGGGGTTGGTGGAATAGCACAATTTAAAAAATAGAATTGGTTAAAATAATAAAAAACTTAGAAATGCCAAATGCTTAGTGCTTTTAAAAGCACCACAGACAAACTCTCTTCCCATACTAAAAATTATATCAATTATTTCCCTACATTTATCTATTTTAAGATGGTTCCTAAATTTAGAGTAGCTAGCTTATTAAATGGTATAACTTTACTAAAATGAGTTGGTTATTCTATATCTCAAAATCTATCAAACTCACAACTAAAAAAATAGATAAAAGCAATATCATAGTTTACTAATTTGTGTTGAATATATTTAATTAAATTTATATGATTGTACCTTATTAATTGTAACTAATTTTATCTAACAATTTATTTTTACAAAGTTTACTACTGAATTCAACAATTATCTTAAAAATTTTTTATTTATTTGAAATAATGATAAAGTGTAGGAAAAAATTGATGCAAGTTTTAATATAGGGGTAACTGAGACAAGAGCTAAAGTGCGAGGGATTTGTTTATATAATTTAGCTTAAATTTTATAAAAAATACTATCTGTACACCCCTCACACGCATGCAAATCTTACATCCTACCCCTCGTAGGGTGCAAATTTTGCACCCTTGCATCAAATAGCGTATAAAACCCCTCTTGCACCCTTGCATCGATATGAGCTTCGGGTGACCACATTGCTTTATGGCAAGGAGACCATAAGTGTGGAGGCGGTCACGACGGCGCTTCTCTCGAAAGAAATGCGGAAGATGACTCAGAAGTCCGGCTTGCAGAGCCGGGATACTGCTATAGTGGTGAGAGCGAAGAAGGAGGCGACAACATCAACGATTGGAGATTGACAGAAGAAGCCGCTATCCGAGGTAGAGTATTTTTACTGTCACAGGAAAGGACATATTAAGCGAAACTGTCGAAAATTTCAGAATGATCTGAAGGAGTTGAAGCGGCAGAAGGAGAAAACTTTCATGAACCAAAATGTGACAGTGTCAGCGACGGCGCAGGCGGCAGTGTCACGCCCCGAATTACTCGTTTTCCCAAGCAAGCCAACAGACCCGCCGTATACATAGGAGTTTCCCCGGTATACGAAGCGATAGCTGTACTTGTAAACAAAGCCAAGTTACAACCACACGGTAAAGAGCTGCTAAACTGAATATATATATATATATATATATATATATATATATATATATATAAAATCTCGAGGGGTTCCAGTACATACAAAATGTTTATTACACTACTCGCTCCAGTGAGTACCCAGACAACAACGATATGTACATAAAAAATTTCAAAACTACCTGTGGGAGATACTCCTCTAGCACAGCAACAAGTCTGGAAAGGATCTAGCTCACAACTCCCTTTCCACTATCAGAATCTACGACAGCAGCAGCCACAGAAGAAGGCTCTGTAAAAGGGGTCAACAACTGGGTGTGAGAACTACTACAAAAAGAAGTAATTCTCAATGGGTACCGCTACCGACCTCAACGGCTTACCCACTAAGTCTACAGAAAGTATGTAGAAAGATAGTAAAGGAAGCTGGTAAAATTCTACAGCTATATGCCACTATACTATTGCTAACCAACACTAACTATCTGTAGATATAAGCAAGATGCAACCTTTGATCCAATCTCAGTAGGAATTATGAACGCACCCATCCCGCCTGTCGAAGCTACACTAACCACCACCACGCTGGGTTGTTGGTGGAGAGCAAGTCCAACCAGGACACTACGACATCAACGCAAAAGCACTAAGCCCGACTCCGGAGTGGCACTCGTGGGCGCTACCCATCTGAGTATGCAAGCGTGTCTCTGCCGAGTTCAATCAGGCTCTCATGGACTATAATCAAAACAACTAGGTCTAACTGGTCTAACAACCAACATTCACGTGCCCTCGGCACAATCTGATGAAAACACAGAAATCTCGATCCACCGTCAACCGCGACGACACCCGACAGTCCGAAACATTCTACACCCAACTATAAAATAAGCTCGGCATCCCAGCACGAGTGTAAACTCATCCTAAACTAATCTGGATATCTAAGACGTACAAACTACAGCGATACAAACTAACCACAGCTCCTAAAGCTAAATGTGGTAGTTTTCAGAAAATGACGTGTAGGATCTATAGTTTTCTTCTAAATCAATTCTAAGTTTAACATGTAAAACAAATCTAGCATTTAAGCTCCAATTCAGATTTCATTAAAAGCAATGCAAATCGGCGAATCGAGCTACTAACATGATACCACACATGAAGTTTACATGTTGACAACATCTAGGCTTAGGAGAAAATCCGACGATTTCGGTAAACTTCAACCCACCTCGAAACGCTCGTCCAACAACGGTGAGAAGTCGAAAGGAGAGAAATCTCGCTCTCGCCCGGCCTCCAACGGCACAACCGCGACGCCTACACGCTCGAACGGCTTTCCGGCGGAATGTCGACGTCGATCCGAGCTCAAACCGTGACCTCCATCAAGCACACGACTCCAACCTAGAGAGAGAGAGGAAGTAGCAACCAGAGGCTCACTCTCTGCCTATCTACACGTATAAAAAGCGGTGGGGATAAGGGTGATATAAACGATGCATCAAATGACCAAAAGGCCCCTCACCTACTCAAAAATCCAACTAGAGTACCGGTACCAGGTTTGGTTATCAGTACTCGGCCTCTCAGTCCGCAACCTCGCACACTGGGTATCGGTACCAGCCCGATGCCGTACCGATACTCGAGCTCGATACTGATAGTCGTCCGATACAATACTGGTACTCAGCATCAAATTGGCTCAACCCGAGAGCAGTCTGTTCTGTAATACACTCGGGTACCGGTACTCCCCTATATGGTACTACTACACAACGCTAAAAACTTGCACTTTGCAGATTTTAATATCAAAACTCTGCTCTCCCGTCGCACTGAGTCCATTTTGCGTCCATTTCGTGCCAAAACGACTCTGACTTGTCCTGACACTCTCTAGATGTGTTGACAAGCCTCAGATGCTAAAATCACACGGGCAACCAAACACCAGAGATACTACAGGCAGAGTCAGAGATGATCGATTTTGATGCGCTATATGCAGCGACCGGAGGTGCTAAAATTTCGGACGACCCGTGGGTGCTCAATTTGGCGTGTTCCTTCCATGTCTGCCCGGAGAAGAAGTCTTTTGCCACCTATAAAGCGATCAAGGGTGGAAAGGCTCTGATGGGGAACGGGACGGCGTGCAAAGTTTTAGGAGTCGGCACGATGAAGATCCGAATGCACGATGGGGTCGTGAGGACACTGATAGGTGTGCGACACGTTCCTACATTGAAGCGAAATTTGATCTCGTTAAACATGTTGGACTCAAAGAGTTGCGATATTTCGGCTTCAAATAGAGCTATGAGGGTTCAAAAGCGAAATCGGGTCGTGTGCGAGGCGAACAAGCGCAGAAACTTATACGTTTTGAACGGAAGCACAGTCAGAACAGAAACGAAGATGGTTTGGGTTCCAAAAGTTCGCGGAGGTGCAGTAGCTCGAGACGGAGCTGCGGATGTAGTGACAACGAGCGCAGGAAACAAGCTCAAGGTGGAGCTTGCATGGTGAGCTCGACGTAGCGGTTGAAGACTACAAATCTAATCAAGGTGGAGATTAAACACTACAACAGAATTAGGTTATAGGGACACATGTTTGGGACACTTTTGAGTGAGTGTCCCATTTATACTAAAACTTAAAAACACATCTACTAATGCCTAAATATAAAGCCCAATCCAACCAAAAATAAAAGATTACTCTACTCAACCCACCACACCCAGTCCATTTGGCCCAATTACAAACGGGAAAGAAAAAAAAAAGAAAAATCAATTACCATCCTTTCTTCTCTCTTCACTCAATTCACTGAAATTCTAGACGAAGAGCCTTTACTGTCGTCCTCCTCCGCCACCGCAGCCAACGAGATAGAGTTTCGGCAGTTGCTAAATGCTTAAATAAGTGTTGGTAAATTAGCAGCACTCTTTTAGGTTATAGCGACACTCTTTAATTGTCACTATATACCTAGCGACCCCACATATAGCAACACTTTTTAAAAGTGTCGGTAATTTTAGCTAGCAGCACTTTTTTGACATGTATCTACATTTAAAAGTGTCGCTATAGACCGTTTTTGTTGTAGTAATTGTTAGGATTTGGTTAGATTTGTAGTTAAATCCTAGTTGGATTAGATTAATATTTAAATCTGTTGGAGATAAATTAAGATTTAAATATTAATTAGAGTATAAATCTAACTAGGCTAAGATTAATATTTAAATCTATTAGAGATAAATTAAGATAGCTTTAGATATTAATTAAAATCAAAATTCTATTATATTAGGATTGTGGTACATCCTTAATTGAGCATTATATATAATGCATTGGCTCTAATTAGCACAGAGTCTGTGAGAGGGTTATGGCAAATTAATTAAGGCTAGCTGGTACTTCCGAGGAAACAGGCAGAGCCTTGGGGTGTGCCATACCAGAGAGAAAAAGAGAGAGAGTTATCCATGAGTTGAGTGCACCTTGTGCACGGATGCGCGTGGAGTGCTGTCTTTTTTGTGGGATAATAGAAGACGAGAGAAGGGTAGAAAAAATTCAAAAAGAGAGCTCGGAATTATAGTTACTCAGTTGCAGAAGAGGGGTCAGACAGGTTTATAGTGCAACCCCGATTTGACGCTTTCGTTCCGAAATCCCAACAATCGATACCGGATCCGCAGCCGTCGGTATCGGAGCGGGTTGCCGATTCACAAAATCTAGTACTAAGACGAGTACCGCATTCTCAACAAGTTCAGCTCGATCAAATCTAAAATCTCAGTTCTAATAAAATATTATGGATCTGGTCAAATTTTTTTCATCACTCAAACATGGATCAGTGTAGTAACTGTATTGGGATTTTCTCTTTTTTTTCTAGTACTGTCGAATCAATCACAAAAGCATCATCATTTAGGCATCGTTTGAAATTACGGAGAAGTGAGAAAGTACGATAGAAAAATATTTTATTTGCTTCCGTATGTAGTATTACAGTATATTTTCTATAATTTATCGGAGAACACAGAAAAATATTTCTATATATTTTTACCCCAACTCTATTTTATAAATCTCAATATCAAACTAAACCTAACAAAATGAAAAAGAATTGACATCATTCCCATATTTTAATATTTTTCTTCCAAATGTTCCGAACGTCCTTACAAAGCAATACATAAATTCCTTCACTACCTTCACTACTGAAGCTGATCATGAGACTAGCTCGTTTATTCATTAATTATATTAAACGTACACCACTTTCTTCTATTTGCGACAAACTTTCATACTGTAGTATTTGATACTAAATTAGCTGTTTTGGGGCACTAGGCGTTCCATAAAGCTTTAAGCACCTTCGAATAATACTCAACCACCTTGTCAGTCTTCGGAATATTCTCCTTCACGGTCGTAACGGAGCCGAAGCGCTCTGCCCATTTTGCTAAGAGAGGGAACTTCGCCTCGTCAATGAGTTTAATATCTGATATCTTTTCTATCGCCCTCACCCAGCCCAGAAAGCTTCCGAAAGCGATGTCGAGATAGCCAATATTGTCTCCACCGAAGAAGGGCTTCCCTTTGAAGCTTTTTTTATAAGCCTCTTCTAGTAAACTGAGTCCTGCAAAGGATTGCTCTATAGCTTCTGCTTTCTCTTTTTCATCTTTGACTTTTATAATCTTTATTGTAGCAGGAAACCACTGCATATATAGAAAGAAAATACACAAAAAAATTTCATGAAATTTTTGATTTACTACAAAATATCGCAAAATAACTCACATCATAAAGTAAGTTAGAATTGAAAAGTTATATATGGGATAAAGTAATATACCACTGCCTGATATCCTGTAATTGAGATTTGAATCCCTATCCTTTCCCAAATCTATAGTCATCCCTTACCATTGGATTGGCTTTATGGGTCAATATTCATATGTTATATAAATATACAGTATTTACAAATATGACATTTTCATAAACGAAATCACTAAACTTTTCTCTCTAATGAAAATGATTTAGTCCAATATTCTTTTCACTGTCCTTTAACATCCAGCAACCAGTTTGTGTTTAGCTATATTATTTTAGAATCAGTTGACCTACTCAATCAAATATAATTTCCCATGAAGCATAAGTAGGACCAAACAAATCCAAAATCTAGAATAACATACCTTGTCGTCAATATAGACAGCCCAAAAGCGCGCGATGGCACGTTCGTATGGATCCGAGGGAAGGATCGCAGGCCCAACTCCGGCCCAAACTTCGTCGATGTATTGGACGATGATCGCGGACTCGCAAATGGGCTGATCCTTGTGGATCAAAACCGGCACCTTCTTGTACACAGGGTTTGATTTGAGGAGGAGCTCACTCTTATTTTCCCGAAGCTGTTGTTCCAGATACTCGTAGCTCACCCCCTTGAGTCCTAAAGCAATTTTAACTCTAATCGCGTAGGGACTTGCCCACGTTCCTAAGAGTTTCACTTCATCTCCCGACACTGCCATATTATATGGGAAATAGTTTTGTTACAAAATGCAATCGTTGAGTAAACAACTATATGGAGACGGGCTACAAATTTGCTGTGGCTTCGGTGTTTATGATGATGTGGGTATTTATAGGGAGTCATGAGAGGAGTAGTTGGTTAAGTGAGGAATTGCGTAGGGTATGACGTTGTTGAATGGTGCAAGAGATTAATTTGGTATAACACTTTGGGTTTAGTCAGTGCCTTTAATGATTTGTTTTCGTTCACAAATTAATTAATTTTTAAAAATTAAAAAATATATATAAAGAGAGAGTCCGTTTACAGTGATTTTCAGAATATGACCTTTTAAATTATGATATTTCACTACATAACTACGGACTTAACCTTATAGAACTACTATTATTTTAACTCTATAAATCTTCATTTAAAAACCGAAAATCTAAATGCACTAATAACTTAAAAAAATACCATGATTTAAGGGGTGGAATTCAAAGGGATAGATCTAACGTGGGAAACTTACAAGAACCAAGTGTTAGGTGTTTTCGGATTCTCTCTCTCTCTCTCTCTCTCTCTCTATATATATATATATATGGACTTTAATTGGGATTTTTTTTTTTCTGAGAGATAGGTAGCACACTAACCGCTTCATTTATTTCATTTTGAAATAAACTTAGCTGAAAATATGAATCAACTAGGATTCGAACTTGGATCTCGGGTACCAACCACCAAACCCTTTGCGACTTACTCTAGGGACTTTAATTGGATGTTAAAATGAAATATCTAATGATATATAATTTATTTCGTATGAAAACTTTCTTGTAATATTGATGCTAATAGTTTAACTTATATTGCCTAAGCGATATTGAAGCTTGTAATTTTGTAGCATAATATATTCACCTATGAAGTAATTTTTTTATTTCAAAAAAAACTTAAAAGACCAAAGGATAATAATTTGAATAAAATTTTTATGTATTTAAATTGAAGTTAATAGTTTAAAAGAACAATATTTTAGAGACTAGCTGATCTTACTCCTATTTTATCTAAAATCGTGAAAATGTTATTAATGGAACATAATTTTTTTTATTTTTTTATTTTTTTATTTTAAGAGATAGATACGTAGCACGCTATTCGCTTCATTTAATTCATATAGAAATAAATTTAGCTGTAAATATGAATCAACTAGGATTCAAACTTGAGATCTCGGGTATCGACCATTAAGTTTTTTGCCACTTGCGTTAGGGACGGTAGGTAATGGAACAGAAAATTTATATGCACGACTATCAAAGATCATTCATCACGTAAAATGAGTCGATTCGTCATTGCTGATGTGCACCAGCTTGTTATATATTATTAATTAGTTAATCAGGAGTAAATATTTTTCTATTAATACATATTTTTTAAGAGAATGAGAGATCTTTTTTTTGACTTACTCTGCTTGGAGAAGAAGAAAATGACTAATTGCGAAGATGTCGCCACTGCTGTCGTTAGCTAATCGATCTCGCCCTCATAATTTCAACATGTTTATTACGAGCATTAAAGCTTTGCTGCTTTAATTTTGACCATAACTTTTAGACCTAACTACAAAAGTCTTTCATGCTCTTTTAAGCCATATTTTATTTATCTTCCCATTAATTGAGCTTCTGTACTTTCGTGTGTTTTCGATTTTGGAATAAAAATTTGTAAAATTTTGATAATCTTTCCTGGGGTTGAGCGGGTGGTTGGTAGAATGACACAATTTAAAAAATAGAATTGGTTAAAATAATAAAAAACTTAGAAATGCTAAATACTTAGTGCTTTTAAAAGCACCACAACAAACTCTCTTCCCATACAAAAAATTATATCAATTATTTCCCTATATTTATCTATTTTAAGATGGTCCCTAAATTTAGAGTAGCTGGCTTATTAAATTGTATAACTTAAATGAGTTGCTTATTCTATATTTCAAAATCTGTCAAACTCACAACTAGAAAAAAAAGATAAAAAATTAGATAAAAGAGATATCATATTTTATTAATTTGTGTTGAATATATCTATAGTATCCTTGTTTTATTTTATTTATTTATTTACTTTTTTTGTAGTCGGTTGGTGATGCATGGGGTGGCTTTGGATGCCACGTGCACCCCCATGCATCCTTATCTTGTGGCCTATATGGCTTTGAGATGCAAAGGAAAATTGTGATTTACAATTTCTCTCTCTCTCTAGTTTAAAAGAGAGAACTCGTGGAGGCTATAGTGGAGCTTGGAGTGACGTCAACTTCGCGCCAGCGAGCCGTTGGAGCATGCGTGCGTCGTGGTAGTGCCGTTGGGAGGCCGAGCATGCGCGAAAATTTCTTCTCCTATCGATTTCTCGCTATTCTGAATTAGCTTTTGAGGTGGGTTTATCATCGGATTTATACTCCTATAGTCCCGTTGGTCGACATATATAATTAGTGTATATTCGTCGTTATTGTTTTTAGCTCAAATTCATAGTTATGCATGTTTTAAACATATGAATTGAATTTGGAGCATGTTATTAAGTGTTAATAATTATACATGTTGGACTTGGATATGACATAGGAGAAAACCAGCGTTCGAGACCTGTCATATGTTTAAACTACCTGATTTAGCTCTAGGAGCCGTTGTATTTTGTACTGTCGCAGTATCCTTCTGGTGAGTACCCCAGGTAGTTTAGATTACTGTTACGCTCGTGTTGAGACGCCGAGCCGATTTTTACAGTAGTGTTTATATTGTTCCGGACTAGTGGGTGCCGTGGTGGTTGACGGCGAACCCGGATTTGATTGCTTTGATATCAGATTTTGCCGAGAGTACGTGACTAGTTGGTTGGTAGTCCAGTTGGACCTGTTTACTTGACTTTAGCCTGTGAGAGGCTGGTTGAGCTCGGCAGAGATACGCTTGCATACTCGGTTGGGTTGCGCCCACGAGTGCCGCTCCGGAGTCTGGCTTTGTGTTTTCGCGTTGATGTCACTGACTAGTTTTGCTATCCACGGACTATTTTGCGTGGAGGTAGCGTGGCTTAGACAGGCGGGACGGGTGCGTTCACAGTCCCCGGGACGGGTGTATCACAGTCCCTGAATAGATTTGGTCAGCATTAATATTTTTACTACAGATAATTAGAGTAGAGCATGATAGTATAGTGATATTTAGCTATAGATGTTTCCAGCTTTCCTACTATCCCAGCTCCTTTCTGTAGACTTAGTGGGTGGACCGATGATGTTGAGGGCGGTACCCACTGAGGACTACTTATTTTTACAGTAGTTCTCACGCCCAGTTGTTACCACTGTTTTGCAGAGCCACCAGTTGTTACCACTATTTTACAGAGCCACCGGTTTCAGTTGCTGCGCCTTCCGAGGCTGATCGAGGCAAGGGCGTCGCGAGTTAGAGCCCTACCCGACTAGTTGCTGAGATAGAGGATCCACCACTGCAGGTAGTTTCGGTTTATTTTGTTGAGTTCATGTACATACAGTTGTTATAGCTCGCTGAAGCGAGTACCTTTGTATAGCGTTTTGTTGTATGTATGTGAGACTTGTTTTATTCTACCTGTTTGGTTTCTTTACAGCTCTATACTACTGGTTGTAGTATTGTATATTTTCAGTTACCGACACGCTTCGTATATAAGAAAAATTCTTTGTATACGGCGGATTTGTCGACGTGCCCGGGAATTGTCTAATCTGGGGCGTGACAGATTAAGTTGGTATCAGAGCTTAGCATTAGGTCGTTGGGACCTAAAAAATCTAAGTTTGGCAAAACTTAGAAAGGCAAGACGCGAGAGGCGTAATTTATTGCGAAAGTCAATGATTAATTGTTCTAACTCCTCCTAGAGTAAGTGATTGAAGGAGTGTCTGTTTTGGCCTGAGAAATTATGTTGGCGGCAGACAACATAAATTTGGAGAAAAACAGGGACCGCCTTCCAGACTTTCGTTGATTGGGTCGAGAGTGTTTATGTTTCATCTGACCCCGATCTGTTCCTTTCAGCTATGTATCGTCGCCGAGGTCGACCGTCGTTACGGGAGCGTGCCCAGTTGTCGCAGGATCGTGCGGGACCTTCCGAGATGCCTGAGCATGCGGAGCCGAGTGCCCAACGGGAGCAGAGTGTTTGACCGGAGACGAGTACATCCCCGGATTTGAGTGCACAGTTAGCCGCCCTGACAGAGGTGACGAGGCGGCAGAGGAAGTTGTTGGAGAGGATATGCATGAGGCTAGCTTCGCCCCAGAGTTCAGCACCGAGGGCACCAACGTCGTCTGTTCCACCTTCGACTACCCCAGTGACAGCACCAGCTGCAGCAGTCCCTCCGCCAGCAGCAGTTCCAGTAGCGCCAGTTGCGCCTGCTAGGGGGCCAGTACAGTTGACAGAGGCCGAGCAGGAGCGGTGGACGGAGAGGTTGGCTCGTTTTCGCCGTTTTGATCCACCGATTTTTGATGGCAGTTGCATTGAGGCCTGGGTTGTTGAGGGATGGGTCAGTGCGATAGAGAAGTTATTTGAGTATCGGTTCATTCCTGAAGGGGAGTAGGTGTCTTTGGGAGTCCATTGCTTGGCAGGTGATGCCCACGCCTGGTGGAGGAGAGTGAGGAGAGAGCAGGGACTGGTAGCGTTGCAGTTGAGATCGGATGAGTTCTGTGGAATGCTGTTTGGAATGTTCTTTCCCAACAGTGTGAAACAGAAGCTCGAGGAAGATTTGAAAAGGATTCAGCAGGGGGATCGTCCAGTGCAGGAGTACATTCAGGAGTTTACTCGACTCCTGAACTGTGTGCTATTTGTGGCCAGGGACGAGGCACACTGGGTCTATCTGTTTGAGCAGGGGCTGAGACCCGATATTTTCAGGTTGGCGCGGACGCAGAGGTCGAGGACTCTGGATGCATTCATAGAGCAGGCCTTGTGGGTGGAGAGAGGTGAGATGTCACTGCAGGAGAGAACTCAGGCCGTGGGGCAGAGTCAGGATAGGAAGTGCCCAGTTCCAGACAATGGTGGACAGTCGAGCAGCCGGCGTCCGCCGAGATCTCCACGATCGCGTTCTCAGAGTCGTGGGTTCTCGGAGCGTCAGCGTTCTGGGAGACCTCAGCAGCAGAGGCAGTCACAGGGGTTACCACCGTGCGTGATATGTAGGGGACCACACTGGGCCCGGCAGTGCGAGCAGCGTGAGGGTCGGTGTTTTGGATATGGACAGTCATGGCACATGAGGTCAGCTTGTCCCTGAGCAGTATCACCAGCGCCATCGACCGCTTCAGCATCATCAGCACCTCAGCAGTCTTTTGGAGCACCGCAGAGCTCCGCCAGGAGGACAGGGCATCTCCGCCGTGTCAGGGTGAGCGGCGACAGTAGGCTCCGAGTGGCAGGGTCTATGCAGCCTAGGTGGAGGAATCTACAGCGGCCGACCAAGTGGTGGCAGGTATCACTTTGATTTCTGGCACTAGAGTTCGTACTCTCTTTGATACCGGTGCATCTCATTCGTTTATTAGCCGAGCATTTGCATTGTTGCATGGTCTAGAGTTAGGAGCCTTGTCTCAGGCACGACAGGTGCAGATCCCAGACCATGTTTTACAGGTTGCGGAGTATTGTTGGTCATGTCCGGTGCAGTTAGATTTGTGGATCATGCCCGCAGACCTGTTGGTTTTAGGGCAGCTGTAGGACTTCAACGTTGTGCTAGGTATGGATTGGTTAGCCCTGTACTTTGCTACGATTGATTGTGGAGCGAGGACAGTGACGTTCCGTGAGCCAGGCCAGGAGGAGTTTACTTTTAGAGGCTGCAGGAGTACACTGTTTGTCACTTGGATATCTTCGGGGAGGGCTCGACAGCTGATGAGTAGAGGATGTGTTACCTTTCTGGCGACTGTTGTTGAGGTACCTACGGCGGCGCCGGGACTCGAGGATATTCCTGTAGTCCGCGAGTTTCCAGATGTGTTTCTCCTTGAGTTGACGACGATACCGCCGGAGAGGGAGATTGAGTTTGTGATTGATGTAGTTCCTGGAACTGCACCAATCTCAAAGGTACCTTATCGGATGGCACCGGCAGAGCTGAGAGAGCTAAAGGCGCAGCTTCAGGATCTGATGGACAAGGGGTATGTGAGACCCAGTATGTCGCCTTGGGGAGCGCCGGTGTTATTTGTAAAGAAGAAGGATGGTTCACTCATGTTATATGTGGATTACCGGGAGCTGAATAAAGTGACCATAAAAAACAAGTATCCACTGCCGCGCATTGATGATTTATTTGATCAGTTGCAGGGATCCTTCATCTTCTCGAAGATTGATCTTCAGTCCGGTTACCACCAGCTGAGGGTGAGGGCCGAGGATGTTTCCAAGACGACTTTTCGGACTCGGTACGGGCATTATAAGTTTACGGTCATGCCTTTTGGATTGATGAATGCCCCTGTCGCATTCATAGATTTGATGAACAGGGTGTTCAAGCCGTTCTTGGATAGATTTGTGGTAGTCTTCATCGATGACATTCTGATTTACTCCCGTAGTGATGCCGAGCATAAGGAGCACTTGGGGATTATGCTACAACTTCTGCGAGAGAAGAAGTTGTATGCCAAGTTAGAGAAGTGCGAGTTCTGGTTACGGGAGGTTGCTTTCTTGGGCCATGTGATTTTTGCAGAGGAAGTGGCAGTAGACCCGAAGAAGATTGATGCTATTCTGGATTGGCCCAGACCGACGACGGTGACTGAGTTGCGGAGTTTTCTGGGACTAGCAGGATATTACCGTCGGTTTGTGGAGGGCTTTGCGAAGCTTTCCACACCCCTCACCCGCTTGACGCGGAAGGGGATTCGATTTGTTTGGAGTGACGACTGCCAGAGGAGCTTCGACGAGTTGAGACAGAGATTGATGACAGCTTCTATCCTTGCCATTTCTGTGATGGGAAAGGATTTATGATCTATAGTGATGCATCGCACAACGGACTGGGTTGTGTGCTGATGCAGCATGGTAGGGTAATTGCTTATACTTCACAACAGTTTAAGGATTATGAGAAGAATTACCCTACGCATGATTTGGAGCTTGCCGCTGTAGTCTATGCTTGGAAGTTGTGGCGACATTATTTGTACGGCGAGCACTGCGAGGTTTTCACCGATCATAAAAGTCTCAAGTATCTATTCACTCAAAAGGAATTGAATCTGAGGCAGCGTCGGTGGCTAGAGCTACTGAAGGACTATGACATTAGTATTCAGTATCACCCCAGCAGGGCGAATGTAGTGGCAGATGCGTTGAGCATGAGGGCAGCGCAGAGTTTGAGCTTGTTGATCACTCAGCAGAGACTGCTACTTGAGGAGCTACAGCGGCTGAGGCTTCAGGTGGTGTCCCCTGGGTCTACCGCAAGACTGATATCTCTTGTCTTGCAGCCCACTCTGTTGGATAGGATCCGGGAGAAATAGAGTGGAAATTCGCATTTGTTGAGGATTTGAGAGCAGTTAATTAGGGGACAGGCCGAGGGTTTTGCTTTGGACAGTTCGGGAGCACTGCGGTACAGGGACCGACTGTGTGTGCCTGTAGATTTAGAGATCCGAGAGGACATCTTGAGGGAGGCTCATTGTTCGCCTTATACGGTTCACCCTGGGGGAACCAAGATGTATAAGGACTTGAAGGCACAGTTTTGGTGGAATGGGATGAAGAGGGGCATTGGCAGATTTGTAGCTCAGTGTCTAACTTGTCAACAGGTAAAGGTTGAGCATCATGTACCTGCTGGCAAGCTTCAGAGTCTGTCAGTGCCCGAGTGGAAATAGGAACAGATCACGATGGATTTCATTGTGGGGTTGCCTAGAGCACAGGGTGGTTTCGATGCGATTTGGGTGATAGTGGACAGACTGACCAACTCTGCTCAGTTCCTACCAGTTCAGACCACCTGGTCCAGAGAGAGACTCGCGCAGCTTTATTTGGATGAGATCGTCAGGCTACATGGTGTGCCAGTATCGATCGTATCAGACCGAGACCCGAGGTTTGTGTCGCATTTCTGGAGGAGTTTACAGACAGCTTTGGGGACTCAGTTACATTTCAGCACAGCATTTCACCCACAGACAGATGGTCAGTCAGAACGGACCATTCAGACTCTAGAGAACATGCTGAGAGCGTGTGTCCTGGACTTCGGATGAGAGTGGTATCGACACTTGAGAGTGGCAGAGTTTGCGTATAACAACAGCTATCAAACGAGCATTCAGATGGCTCCGTTTGAGGCGTTGTATGGACGCAGGTGTCGATTCCCGTTGTTTTGAAGTGATGTGGGTGAGAGGAAGACATTTGGGCCTGAGATTTTGCTAGAGGCTGAGGAAATGGTGAGAGTTGTTCGACGACACCTTTTGACAGCCCAGAGCCGCCAGAGAAGCTACGCCGATACCAGGAGACGGGGCTTGGAGTTCTAGGTTGGAGATCATGTATTTCTTAAAGTCTCACCGTCCAGAGGGATTCACCGATTTGGAGTGTGTGGAAAGCTCAGTCCACGTTTCGTTGGCCCTTTTGAGGTATTGGAGCGAGTTGGACCAGTTGCTTACCGGATTGCTCTACCACCCCGACTTGCTGGTATTCATAATGTGTTCCACGTCTCGGCGCTGAGGAGATATGTTTTCGATCCTTCTCACGTGATTGACTTCACTCTACTAGAGATTGGCGAGGATCTGAGATACGAGGAGCGACCGGTGCGGATTCTTGCTCGTGAGACGAAAGAATTGCGCAACCGGGTCATCCCGTATGTAAAGGTGCAGTGGAGTAATCACGAGAAGAGGGAGGCGACTTGGGAGCCCGAAACTGTGATGAGGGAGTCCGATTCCGACCTGTTTGTTACGCCGTGTTGAGGTATGTTTTAAGTTTCGAGGACAAAACTTTTTGTAGTGGGGAAGGATGTAGTATCCTTGTTTTATTTTATTTATTTATTTACTTTTTTGTAGTCGGTTGGTGATGCATGGGGGTGGCTTTGGATGCCACGTGCACCCCCATGCATCCTTATTTTGTAGCCTATATGGCTTTGAGATGCAGAGGGAAATTGTGATTTACAATTTCTCTCTCTCTCTAGTTTGAAAGGGAGAACTCGTGGAGGCTATAGTGGAGCTTGGAGTGACGTCAACTTCGCGCCGGCGAGCCGTTGGAGCGTGCGTGCGTCGTGGTAGTGCCGTTGGGAGGCCGAGCATGCGCGAAAATTTCTTCTCCTATCGACTTCTCGCTATTTTGAATTAGCTTTTGAGGTGGGTTTATCATCGGATTTCTACTCCTATAGTCTCGTTGGTCGACATATATAATTAGTGTATATTCGTCGTTATTGTTTTTAGCTCAAATTCATAGTTATGCATGTTTTAGACATATGAATTGAATTTGGAACATGTTATTAAGTGTTAATAATTATACATGTTGGACTTGGATATGACATAGGAGAAAACCAGCGTTCGGGACCTGTCATATGTTTAAACTACCTGATTTAGCTCTAGGAGCCGTTGTATTTTGTACTGTCGCAGTATCCTTGTGGTGAGTATACTAGGTAGTTTAGATTACTATTACGCTCGTGCTGGGACGCCGAGCCGATTTTTACAGTAGTATTTATATTGTTCCGGACTAGTGGGTGCCGTGGTGGTTGACGGCGGAACCGGATTTGATTGCTTTGATATCAGATTGTGCCGAGAGTACGTGACTAGTTGGTTGGTAGTCCAGTTGGACCTGTTTACTTGACTTTAGCCTGTGAGAGGCTGGTTGAGCTCGGCAGAGATACGCTTGCATACTCGGTTGGGTCACGCCCACGAGTGCCGCTCCGAAGTCTGGCTTTGTGCTTTCGCGTTGATGTCACTGACTAGTTTTGCTATCCACGGACTGTTTTACGTGGAGGTAGCGTGGCTTAGACAGGCGGGACGGGTGTGTTCACAGTCCCCGAGACGGGTGTATCATAGTCCCTGAATAGATTGGGTCAGCATTAATATTTTTACTACAGATAATTAGGGTAGAGCATGATAGTATAGTGATATTTAACTGTAAATGTTTCCAGCTTTCCTACTATCCCAGCTCCTTTCTGTAGACTTAGTGGGTGGACCGATGATGTTGAGGGCGGTACCCACTGAGGACTACTTATTTTTACAGTAGTTCTCACACCCAGTTGTTACCACTGTTTTGCAAAGCCACCGGTTTCAGTTGCTGCGCCTTCCGAGGCTGATCGAGGCAAGGGCGTCGCGAGTTAGAGCCCTACCTGACTAGTTGCTGAGATAGAGAATCCACCACTGTAGGTAGTTTCGATTTATTTTGTTGAGTTCATGTACATACAGTTGTTATAACTCGCTGGAGCGAGTACCTTTGTATAGCGTTTTGTTGTATGTATGTGAGACTTGTTTTATTCTACCTGTTTGGTTTCTTTACAGCTCTATACTACTGGTTGTAGTATTGTATATTTTCAGTTACCGACACGCTTCGTATACAAGAAAAATTCTTTGTATACGGCGGATTTGTCGACATGCCCGGGAATTATATAATCTGGGGCGTGACAATATCTAATTCAATTTATATGATTAATGTACGTTATTGATTATAACTAATTTTATCTAACAATTTATTTTTACAAAGTTTACTACTGAATTCAACAATTATCTTAAAATTTTTTTATTTATTTGAAATAATGATAAAGTGTAGGAAAAAATTGATGCAAGTTTTAGTATAGGGGTAGGTGAGACAAGAGCTAAAATGTCAGAGATTTATTTATATAATTTAGCTTAAATTTTATAAAAAATACTATCTGTACACCCCTCACACGCATGCAAATCTTACATCCTACCCCTCGTAGGGTGCAAATTTTGCACCCTTGCATCGAATAGTGTATAAAACCCCTAATGGATTTTAGAAAAGAAATGACAAAACAAATAGAAAAATATGAATCACAAGAATCGAAGGTGCATGCTTTACACCTATATAAGACATATGGATAGCATTGCTCAAATTTTATAATATTATCGGCCCAAACTTTTTGGGACAAATTGAGAACTTATCATATTTTTTAAATCCATGGAGTGAGGCTGGTCTTTTGGAAGTAAAGAGTTCTCCGTGCTTCTAAATCGTTTTCGATGTTGAAATTTTTGAATCGACGATCGGCTCCATTAGACTTGATCTAAATTATTTGAAATATTTAAAAAATAAATTTTGTAATTTTTCGATATTATTTACCTAATGATCGAAGGGCTCAAAATGATTCAAAAGTTTCAATATCGAAAATGATTTGAAAGCACGGAGGGTTCTATGCTTCCAAAAGCATACCATTCTGACTCAAATCAGAGGCCTCTTTGTTTCCAAGTTGTTTTCAATGATGCGGTTTCCAAATCGACGATCGGCTCCGTTAGACTTGATCTACACTATTAAAAGTATTTAGAAACTAAATTTCATAATTTTTCGGCATTATTTGGCTAGTGATCAAAAGGTCTTAAAATTGACAATTTTAATGATAGATGTGGCACGTTTGTGAATTTAACGGTGTAAAACACCTTAAATCTGATGAAATTTTTATAATTTTTTTTTTTCATTATTTAGAGTAAGATCAATACCTGATCTTAAATTCAAGTCTTTTATCATCATTTTTTATGAGATTTTTATTTTCAGCCGTTTATTTTTAGACTACTCGTTTGATAGGTAAATGATGCCGAAAAATTATGAAATTTAGTTTTCAAATATTTTCAATAGTGTAGATCAAATCTAACGGAGCCGATCGTCAATTTGGAAGCCGCAATATTGAAAACAACTTGATAGCACGGAGGCCTCCGTACTACCAGTAGTATACCAGCCTAGTTCTATATATATATATATATGTATGTATGTATGTATTCGAGATTTTCGAGCCTAATTCGAGCGAGCCAAGTAATACTCAAACTCAGTTTGAAATGAATTTCGAGCTTTTTTTTTTGTTTAAGTTCGGCTCATTTAATTTCGAGTGAAGCTCGAGCGAGTCGAATATCAAGCCGAACATGAGTCAAACGCGAGCCGACTCATTCATTTGTCATCCCTACCCTTATTTCCAAACGTGATAAAAATGGGTGGGGTGTGTTAACTCCACTCCTAACGAGTTATCCAACGATAATTCGTTAAGGGTGGGGTTAACAATCCCCACCCCCTCGGAATAGAGGTGGAAATTTTAAAATTAAAATTTAAAAATTAAAATTAAAATTAAAATTTAAAAATTAAAATTAAAATTAAAATTTAAAATTTAAAATTAAAATTTAAATTTAAAAATTTAAAATTTAAATTTAAATTTAAAATTTAAAATTTAAATTTAAATTTAAAATTAAAAATTTAAATTTTAAAATTTAAATTTAAATTTAAATTTAAATTTAAATTTAAATTTAAAATTAAAAATTTAAAATTAAAATTAAAATTTAAAATTTAAAATTTAAAATTAAATTTAAATTTAAATTTTAAAATTTAAATTTAAATTTAAATTTAAAATTAAATTAAAATTTTAAAATTAAAATTAAAATTTAAAATTTAAAATTTAAAATTAAAATTAAAATTAAAATTTAAAATTTAAATTTAAATTTAAAATTTAAATTTAAATTTTAAATTTTAAATTTTAAATTTCTAATTTTAAAATTAAAATTTATAAATTTAAAGTTTAAATTTATAATTTAAACTTTAAATTTATATTTTAAGGTTTTTAAATTTAAAATTTGATAGTTTAGATTTCTAAATTTAGGTTTAATCTTAAATTTAAAATTTAAAATTTAAAAATTTGAATTTAAAATTTTTGAATTTGAGATTTAAAAATTTAAATTTATATTTTGAATTTTTGAAATTTAAAAATTATATATTTAAATTTAAATATTTAAATATAAAATTTAAAAATTTAAATTCAAAATGCAAATCTGAACTTATATCAATCCCTCAAATAGAGGGTTCTTATTTATATCTGAACTAAATGAAGCTTAAGAAACTATAGAGTAATACACTAACGCATACTATACATGGGCACCACGTACTTCGATCTTTCACTACTCTGAAGATGACCGGTAAACTCGTTTATTCATTTTATTAAGCATGTTGCCTTTTATTTGCGACAAATTTGTTGAAAAATCTTTCTGATCTTTTATTACAATACTCTTTAAAAATAACTCGAAAATTCAATATCAGCTATAGAAAAATTCTGAAACAAAATTAAACAAAAATATTGTAAAGATAAGATTTAGATAAGGCTTGTGGATCGAAGCGTGCAGAACACTGTCCTAGAAGCAAAATTATCCCTCAAGTGCGAGGCTTTCCGGCAATTACTCCAAGCGATACAACAACCACATTCTATCCCACATTCCACTCTGTCGGTACGCTTCCAAGGTGGCGAAGATGAACCCAACCAGCTTCAGATCCAGCAAAAAAAAAATTCAGCGAAAACTCAGAAAGCAGAAAAAGACGAGAGACATTAGGTATGCTCGGGTTATTAATTAACTCGTGCAATCTCGCCTCATATTTATAATCTAGGCGAAAATCTTGCTTTAACGCGTCAAATCCGTGTATAACAAGATAAGCCTAAAATTATACGGATAAAAATTAGGATTAGAATAAAGATAAAGATAATGATTAAAATAAAAATAAAATCAACAAAATAAATCGGGTGTATAGACCGCGCGCGCCGTGCGTGCGTTGCCGAGCCTGGCTAGTGCTCGTGCTCGTACCGTGCGTGCGTTTAAACGAGAGTATAATTCTCATTTTTTTTCAAAAAAAACTAGCTTGAGAATAAATAAATATATAAAAACCATAAACACCCTTTTGATTTTCAATGTGGGACTAAACATCATATATGAATATTTTAAGTTGGGCTCCCAAGAGGCCTATTAACAATTATTGGTCTCCTCAAGTGGTTTTAATAAGTTTTAAATCACAAAACCCAATAAAAACCCAATAAAATTAACTTTCCTGCCATAGTATTTGGATACTAAATTAGTTGTTTGGGGGCACTAGCGTTCCACATAGGTTTGAGCACTTTCGAATAAAACTCTACCAACTTGTCACTTTTCGGAATATGCTCCTTCACAACCTTGATGGAGCTCATGCGCTCCACCCACTTCGCTAAGAGAGAGGAACTTCGCCTCGCCAATGAGTTTTATACCGATATTTTCTCTATCATTTTCACCCAGCATAGGAAGTATCTGAAAGCGATGTCGAGATAGCGCACATTGTCTGTGCCGAAGAAGGGCTTCCCTTTCACACTTTTCTCATAAGCCTTTTCTAGTAAACCGAGTCCTCAAATGATTGTTCTATAGTTTTTACTTTCTTTTTTTCTGCCTTCGCTTTGATAATCTTTAGTAAAGCAGAAAATCACTGCATATAAAAAGAGATAAAAATATAAAAGAAAACGTTACAAATTTTTTTTGATTTGTTGTAGTATAAACAGTCGAATCTAGACTTCGCCAATTGAGAACAATTAACTAACATAATAAAGTAGGTTAGAACTAAAAAGTTATACACCACTATCCGAAATTCTGTAATAAAGACTTGAATCCAAAACCCCTCCGAAATCCAAAGTCAAGCCTTACCACTGGATTGGCTTCATGGCCTCATGGGTCAAGATTGAGATGAATACATAATATCTACAGATAGGGCATTGTCATAAATAAAATTACTCAATTAATTTAGTTAAGTTTTTTTTTTTTTTGAGAAATAATAGCATGTTACTGTTTCATTCAATTAGATAGTGAATTAGGCTACATAGTGAGGCAGCCAGGCTTTTGGAAAAAAAGAAAAAGTGAAAGAAAAGAAAAACACTCACAAGTAAGAGATATGCTTCAAGAAAATAGAAGAAAAAGCCACCAGCGACAGAGAAAAATAACAGTTTACAAAGCACAGTATTTGACTGAGAGATCCCGCAAAGTGCAGGCCTCGGCTAATATTTGGCTCTGAGTGTGTTTTCTCTTCTGAAAAATACGCCTATTGCATTCAAGCCAGATAACCCATCAAGTATTCGCAATTGACACCAGTTCCCTCGACCTTAAAGTGCCTCCTTTAAGTTGACTCGTCTCCCAGAGAGTATATGCTGAATTGCATGTATGGGTTTTCTTCTTATCGTGCAACAGCCACTCCAGAAGGAGTCTGGAGTTTGTGTTCGGCCCACATTATTTTAGAATCATTTACTCTGTTTAATTAAAATGATTTTTGACAAAATATAAGTATAACCAAACAAACTCCAAATCTAGAATAACCTACTGTGCCGTCGAATTAATCAAATATTAAACATCAGGAAAGATGGGATTGGATTGAACCAAGTTTTTTGTCAGGTTCAATTTGTTCAATTGAGATCTAAAGTCTTGATCCACTTCAAAATATTATGGATCTGATCAGGTTTTCTTTGATCTCTAAGTAACAAACTTAAACCAATATAGTAAATTGTATTCGGGTACGTTTTCTTTTTTTTGCTGGTACTATCAAATCAATCACAATAAATTCATCACCTGCTGAATGAAAAATAATTGGCAACATTCTCACATTTTTATAATTTTCTTTTGAAATGTTCTGAACTCTTTATACTGTAATAAGAAACTATAAAGCAATACACAAATACATGTTACACATGGGCACAACATACTTTGATCATTCACCACTCTGAAGCTGATCATTAAACTCGTTTATTCATTTTATTAAAGACGCCTTCTTTTATTTGCGACAAACTTTCTTGCTATAGCATTTGAATACTAAATTAGTTGTTGGGGGCTCTAGCGTTCCATAAAGCTTTGAGCACCTTTGAATAACACTCTACCAACTTGTCAGTTTCTGGAATGTGCTCCTTCACGGCCGCGACGGAGCCGAAGCGCTCTGCCCATTTCGCTAAGAGAGGGAACTTCGCCTCGTCGATGAGTTTAACATCCGATATCTTCTCTATCGCCTTCACCCAGCACAGAAAGCTCCCGAAAGCGATGTCGAGATAGCCAATATTGTCTCCGCCGAAGAAGGGTTTCCCTTTGAAGCTTTTCTCATAAGCCTCTTCTAGCAAACTAAGTCCTGCGAATGATTGCTCTATAGTTTCCGCTTTCTCTTTTTCGGTCTTTACTTTTATAATCTTTATTGTAGCAGAAGCCACTGCATATAAAAAGAGGTAGAAATATAGAAAAAGACTTCATAAATTTTTTGGTTTATTGCAATCTCGAAGCAAGTAATCAACACATAAAGTAAGTTAGAATTAAAAAATTATGCACTATTATCTGAAATTTTGTAATTAAGACTTGAATCCATATCCAAAGCCCCTCCCAAATCCAAAGTCACGCCTTACCACTGGATTTGCTTCATGGGTCAAAATTTAGATGAATATATAATTGCTTACAGATAGGGCATTGTCATAAATGAAATTACTAAAACAATTTAGTCCAATATTCTTGTCACCGGTCTTTAACATCTAGCAACCAGTTTGTGTTTGGCCTAAATAATTTTAGGATCAGTTGCCCTGCTGATCAATCAAAATGATATCCGAAAAAGCAAAAGTAGGACCAAACAAACTCCAAGTCTAGAATAACGTACCGTGTCGTCAATATAGCGGGCCCAAAAGCGCGCGATGGCACGTTCATATGGATCTGAGGGAAGGATCGAGGGCCCAGTTCCGGCCCACACATCGTCGATGTATTGGACGATGATCGCGGACTCGCAAATGGGCCGATCGTTGTGGATCAGAACTGGCACCTTCTTGTACACGGGGTTTGATTTGAGCAGGAGCTCACTCTGATTTTCCCAAAGTTGTTGCTCCAGATACTCGTAGCTCACCCCCTTGAGCTGTAAAGCAATTTTCGCTCTAATCACGTATGTACTCGCCCACGCCCCTAAGAGTTTCACTTCGTCTCCTGACGCTGCCATATTATATGGGAAATAGTTTTCTTACAAAATTTGGTGTGGTTTGGGGGTTTATGTTGATGAGGGTATTTATAGAGAGGTGTGAAAGGAGTGGTTGATATATAGGCGAGGAAAATGTGTGCACTATGACTTCGAGGCGGCTCGTTGAATTAATGGTTGATATATAGATAATTAAACACAGTAACGCTTTGCGACTAGCATCTCTAATTAGTTGTTTTTATATTATTTTTAAATTTCTTACACTATCAATTAGAAATTTTTATCATATCTATACTCTTATATGAATCCCCAATATGAAATAATGACGTGGCAAGCTCTCATTTTTTTTAATTTACGTTTCATCACCACTTCTAAATGCTCAACCCTTCACCTCTCCACATTTAATTATATTCATCATATTCCACGAATTAGTGAGCTTAATTTGTAACTCCAATCTACTCCCCTCCACCATTAATCCCCCCACCCCCTCTTTTGCATAATATGTTATCAATCCCCAATATGAAATAATGACTTGGCAAGCTCTCATTTTTTTTAATTTACGTTTCATCTTCATTTCTAAATGCTCAACCCTTCACCTCTCCACATTTAATTACATGCATCATATTCCACCAATTAGTGAGCTTAATTTGTAACTCCAATCCACTCCCTTCCACCATTAATCCCCCCACCTCCTCTTTTTTGCATAACATGTTATTTTCCATGCAAAAAAGAAGATTATCATCTAATCTCTCACCTCACACTCATCTCCTTCTCTCTATCTCATTGTGTTAACAAAGATTATGAGGATAATGAAGAAGAAGAGTATGCCAAGAACGTTGTCTCCTTCAAGAAGTATTGTCTTGTAAAGTCCAGTCGTGGCCCATATAAGTGCTCGCGTAGGCCGGTCTGCGTCGAAACCCTCGCTCGCCGTGAACTGTCCCAACCTTGGCTGCCTCCTCGCGTGGCTCGCGCACGCCCACATTGGGCCGAGGGGAGCGACGTCCTAGCCTCCTCTTCGCGGGGACGTTGTGCGGGAGCTCGCTTCTCAAGAATCGCAAGGATTTCTTGGTAAATCAAATTGTTTAAGTATTAGGATTTCTGTGATTGATGTGATAACAAGACTGTATCGGTTTAGATATTGCAGTTTGGTGATGCAGATAAGGTGTTTGTTCATAGATTACAATGAAAATTCAGAAGTGACTCAGCACAGGAAACAACTATCAGCTGAAAATTAAGAAGATGTATAAGGTTTAGATGAGTAAGAGAAGTGCTCCAAAAAAGTATTAGTTTTTTTAAGATTGATGTTTTTTGTTTTATTTTCATCTTATGACCATTTTTTTGAGTAAACACTATTGTGGGCAAAATTCCTTTCGTAGATTAAAAAGTATGATGTGGAGACTGGAGCCTGAGACTCCACCCAAAATTTTCTTAAGCCAGAAACGTTAAGTTATTATTTATGTATTTCATATGCTTCTAGCTATGATTTTATTTTTTAACAATTGAATTTAGTCATACAAATTGACTGTGCTTAACATGGTATAACTTCCTATAAGCTGTAAATATAAAATTTTATTAAAATTTTAAAAATTTATTTTTATTATCTACCCGCTGTATCGCGCGGGTCTCTACACTAGTAATTATTAATATACGTAGGCTCATTTTTAGATATTGAAATAAGATATCTAATAATAATTTATTCCAGATTAAGAATTTCTTATAATTTTTGAAATCTGAAGTTTAATTATATTTTATTTCTTATTAAAAAAGACCGTGTTGTCTATAATTTAGTAAAATAATATATTTTCTCTATAAAATAATTTTAATTTGTTTTCAAATATTTTTTTTTTTTTGAAAGATAGATAACACGCCACCCGCTTCATTTATTTTATTTAAAAATAAAATGTGAATCAACAAGGATTCGAACTTGGGTCTCATGTATCAATCACTAAGCCCTTTGCCACTTGCTCTAGAAACGGTCAATATTTTCAAATATAATTTGAAGATAAAAATATAACATCTGTTATCTATACTGAATGTTCAATCACACCCCTCATCAAATATTTATGTATTCAATTTGACGAGAATAGTTTACAAGAATAAAATTTTAGAGACTCGTGTGGCTTATGGATGCATACAGGGCGGATCCGGCAAGAAGGGTTCTTCCACCTCCCGAACCATTTCTTTAGCTGGTCGGGACGGATTCGAGAATGGATTGAGTTTCGTTATATTTTATTGCTCTATTTACCACTCCGTTCCAGATAAGTCAAAGTGCGAGTTGTAAGAACCCGACCCACTAGCAATAATAATCCGTTGAGCTCAAACCACCGGCCTAAAATGCTTAACTTCAGTTTTAATTACTAGCGTGTAGGTTTCATATAAACTGATCGGAATTAGTATCCCATCCTATGTGGGATTGTTGAGGCGTTACACGAATAGAGTTTTAGCTGATATTTGACGGATCGATAGGAATTAAAGAATGAAGGATCTTCCGTCTTCCGTTTTATTTTCTCATCATGTCAGATGGATTCAAGATGAATTATTATTTTTTTATTGTTTAATCGGAGCGGATTAGGGTGGGGGATCAATGTGGGAGCTCCGCCAACCCTGAATCTATTTGTATCCTATGTGGCTTATCTACCTTCTGCTCAACTTAAAAAGATTTAAAGTCGATTGTTCTTAACGCAAATGGCAAAAGGACTTGAGGGTTGGTACCCGAGACTCAAATTCAAATTCTATTTAATTCATATTTTCAGCTAAATTTATTTTTAAATAAAATAAACGAAATGTGTATTATGCTACTTTTCTCGTTCAAAAAAAAAAAAACTTAAAAGACTTAAAACTGTCGGTGGAAATCAAAATTGATGTGCATGTACGACATTAAATATACCGTTCGTCATTGCTGATGTATGCTTATTTGGCTTTTTTTTTTGTTTTTTGTCTTTCTATTTGATTTTTATGTTTTTTTAAGGGAGAGTGAGATAACTTCTCTATTGAATTTTGTGCTTGGGTAAGAAGATACTGACATTGCTATCGTCAGCTAGTCAAACTAGCCTATTAATTTTAAGGCGCAATTACTTACATATTCTTAAAAAAATTTTAACTATTTTATTTTTCCCTTTTAAAAGTTAATATTAAAAGTATTTTTTTAAAAATTTTAAATCCTTTTAAATATATTTTTAGAATTAAATTTTGCTAAAAAAGTGTTAGGAACACTGTTGCTACTGTAAAATTATTATTTTACCTTTTCAAATTTATTCTTTTACTGTCATCAATTTTTCTTATTTGCCCTTAAGTTATGAATAAAATAAATATTTTTTTATTTTTAATTACCGTAGAAATTTAACTTAGATTTAATATGAGATTACTTAACAGGCACTAACAATAGAAGTATTTTTAAATAACGGATAAATATATGAGCGATATGTTTGAAAAAAAATAGGAAAAAATAAAATATTTTAGAAAATTTTAAAGGCGTATAGATAATTATCCCTAATTTTAAAGGTATAGATTTGACTATAAATTTTAGGCTGGATTTTATTAGTTATCCTTTGGGGCAATTTGACTGGCATTATTTTGTTTACTCCAGTACAGTAATGTATTATCGAATAGTGCCTATGTAAATTATTTCGTTTGATTTGTCCTACATATTAGTAATCCTCACAGTAAAGTCTAATATTCCAACAATATTCTTTTATATACAAATTTATTTAAAATTTGAATCTAAACTTTGTAATTATGTTTAAACTTAGATTTTAATTTAATGTTAATATTGGTTCGAATTTTAAATTTAGGTTTTGTTTTTAAGTTTGAATTTTAAATTCAAATTTTGATTTTAAATTGGAATTACAAAATTTAAACTTAAGTTTTTGTTAATTTAGATTTTTAATTTATATTTTAAATATAAATTTAAATTTTCAATTCAAGATTTTAAATTTACATTCAAATTTCAATTTAAATTTCCAATTCAATTTCAATTATGATTTCAAATTTTATATTCAAATTCTAATTTTGGATCAAAACTTAAAAGTGGTTTTTGAACAAAAGTTTTAAATTCAAATTTAATTTTGAATAATTAAAATTTAAATTCAACTTTATTCAAATTCTAAAATTGAATTCAAGTTATGAATTAATATCTAATTTTGAGTTCAAATTTTTTTGTTCAAATTTTAAATTCAAATTCAACATTTTAATTCTAATTTCAAATTAAACATCAAAATTTAAATTCTCGTTAAAACTTTAAATTTTAAAATTTAAATTCAAACTTAAATTTAAAAAACTAAGGTTTCCACGTGTGACGATTAGTTCCATATTAGAAACTAAAATTATATTGTTGTTATCTATATATTTCTTTTTTCTCAAGCTAATTGCTTGGGAGAAAATGAAAGTTATGCTTTTGACTAAACACATGCACACACGACACGAGCACGAGCACGAACCAGGCTAGGCCAGGCGGGCTGCGCACGGTTCAGGCACCTGATTTATTTTTTATTTTTTAGTTTTAATTTTATCTTTATCTTTTGGGAGTTCTAATCCTTTTGAAAATCCCAATCCACATCTTGTATAATTTTAGGCTTATCTTGCGCTACACGGAATTGACGTGTTAAAGCAAAATTTTTGCCTTTGATATATATATAATGGAGTTTGGGCCCAAATACCGGCCCAAAATGCTTAAGCCCAGTTATTATTACTATATATCCAATCACATCCCCATTCCTATTTTTATCCGATGTGTGATTATTGGATTAAGACCCTGACGTTCTCGTCAGTCCAATCACACAAGAGTCCAAGATCATCAGGTGATGTGAGACTTGTCTCGCTTAGCTCTGTCATCCAGATTCTGGCATAGCTGATCATCTTGTCATTCAGACTCCGGCATATTCCGTCACCTTGTCTTTCAGATCCTGACTCAATCGAAACACACTCCGGCATATCCTGTCACCTTGTCTTTCAGACCATGGCTCAATCGAAACACGCCACACATTTTCGGCTGGTGATTGGCTCCGATACCAAATGTAAAGACCAGTCTACTAACAATAATGACTCGTTGGGTCCAAACACTAGCTCAAAATGTTTAAGCCCAGTTATTATTTCTAGCGTCTAAATCTCTTATATATCCAATTACATCCCCATTTCTATCCGATGTGTGATTATTAGGGTGTAACAAGGTTGCATGAGTTCAACCTTGTACCTGGGCATATCTGAGAGCAAAACCCTACTCTCTACCTAACCTTCTTTTATTTCTCACCATTGATCTTTTGCGCTGATTTTTACCGAGCTTTCTAATATTTCGTTGGATCTCCTAAGGTTTGCTGGGTTTATCTTACGCCACCTTGAAAGCGTGTTGACAGGGTGAAATATTGACGTTGTATTGCTGAAAGTAATTGCCGGAAAGCCTTACACGTGGAGGGACAATTTCGTTTCCAGAACAGTACTCTGCACACCTCAATCCGCATACCTTTTCTATTCCTTTTCACTACAGTATTTATTATTTAATTTTTTAAAATTTTTTTGGAAAATTGAAATTAAACTCTCGAATTATTTTTAAAAAATATTTTACTAAAAGATCAGAAAGATTTTCCAACACCCCACTTACCTACCAAATAGAAGAGGTGCGCGGGCAATCAACTATTCATGAGGCATATGTATCAACCGATTAGATAGTAGTATGATCTCTCTAGCTCTCTATGAGGCATAAGTGTTAATCGATTGGAGAGTAGTACAATCTCTATCGACTCTTCATAAAGCATATGTGTCAACCGATCGGAGAGTACTAGGACCTTTCTGGTCTCTTCATGAGGTTTAGTGTGGCATGTGACCAACCAATAAGTGGTTTGGGACACGAAGCAATTTGGATAGATCTATAACTAGTGGCATAGTAGCACCTTGATGTAATTGAGGCATTGTAGTCATAAAATTTAATTAACGCATTTCTAGTAAATATAGAAATAGTTGTTGTTATTAATTATCCTTCTACTCATACCTCTTTTGGACCGAGTGTCGAACATCGTTTTTGGTGGTTGCATCCATCCACTGAAAACTTTCAGTAGTTCTCAATTCCTGTAGTTATCTCTTTTTTAGATTCTAGCAACGCCGGCGAGACAAGTGAGGGCAGCAAGGCCATCACGAAATAGAGAACCTAGAAAGATCTAGATGTACTTGTTATATTTTGAAAAATAATGTGTTGTAATATTTTGAAAACCAAATGATGTAAGCCTAAGGAAGTTTATTTAGTTGAATGTTTGTATAGTAGTTGTACTCTAATGTATCTCACATACATATCGTGTATTAATATACAGGTTGACGTATGTTACTATTTTATTCGGGTAGGAGAGTTATTACCCATTCGCGGAGTCCGTGCGCTTGCCCGAGCGGGCCCAAATTGGAAGGTCTCAAGGCATGATAGATAGATAAGAGTGGTATCAGAGCTTAGGAAGAGTTCTAGGTGGTTTTGGTACGATGATAAGCCTTAGAAAGATCCTATAGATCTAGAAATGTAAATGGTGCCTGAACCTTGGAGATAGTGGTAACTGGGTCTTGTGATGTTTCCAAACCAGATGTACGGAACCAATTGAGAGAAATGATCTTTTATTCTTAAACTAGATGATAAAAAGGAATGTCCCGCGAGGATTTTCACTTAATTGGGTCTATTGTCAATTTTGTCTACACATGTTCAATATTCTTAGACGATTACATTATGCTTGGACTAATATCTATTCTAGGAAAAACCAAGATTCTAGATTTAATATGATACAATAAACTTTTTTTCGATTCATTCCCATCCAATTAAAAATATATACTTTTGGGTTGATTTCTTGCTGAATCGTAAGAGAAAAAATCTTTTTCTTCAATTTATTGTTGATTTTTTTTTTCAGTCATAGTATTCTTATCAATTTTGGTACCTGACATTTGTATTGTCAGAATATTATCATGAACACTCATATTGTCAAAATATTATCTGCTATTATATGAGCTAAAAGGTTCAAATTGTTACGGCGGTTAGATACGATGCATATTCTTTAAGAATAGTAGATATTAATTTGGCAATATCAATTCCATATATATAATTATATTTTGTCTTTTAGGGTTGTATGTTTTGTCATTGCTGTTAATTTGTTGCTAATTTGTTCTTTGATAACCGCACATATTTTAAATGAGAACCAGTACTTAAATGCAAGCCGACAAAAGAAAATCTACACTTGAAATAAGGCTAAAATGCGAGCTGAAATTAATTAACCACTTACCCTTGTGAAAAAAGAAAATTGAAGCATTTGAAAATGAGGTAATATAATTTTTTAGAGCATGCAGTTTGTGAACTCGTAGAATTTGTACTTATAGTTCAAATTTAATTAGGTTATTAAATTTGCTTTGTCTGTTGTAAAATAAGATTTAATGTCGTTCCATCTGTAAACTTTTAGATGCTCATTATTTTGGGGTTTTGTTTCATGAGTAAGAAGGAAAAAAAAAATTCTCTCTCTTATTCCCAATTATGAATTAATCAAAGATCAACCATGAGGAAAGATGGGATTGGATTGAACCAAGTTTTTTGTCAGGTTCAATTTGTTCAACTGAGATCTAAAGTCCTGATCCTCTTCAAAATATTATGGATCTGACCAGGTTTTCTTCGATCTCTAACTAACAAACTTAAACCAATATCTATAACTCTATATGAATCCCCAATAAAATTGATGACATGGCAAGCCCTCTTTTTTTAAAATTTTTTAAATTTTTTATATTTTTTAATGGTGGTTCATTCTTCTTTATTCTTACATTTAATGTTCTTAATAGTTATAATTCCATTAATACTCACCTCTTAATTACTCTTTAATTTTATTTATATCTCCTTTAAATTTTTTAATAGTGAAATATTTAAGACATCTATCTATACTCTTATATGAATCCCCAATAGATAAAGCTGATGTGGCACAACATTATTTTTTTGAATTTTTTTTTAAAAAAACAGCAATAGAATAAATCAAATAATGACTAATTAATAATTAATAATATAGTATTATTTATTACCATATACAAGACTGTTGGACTTCTCAAATAGTTAATAGTTATTCCCTATAAATTAATTTTGAAAGTTACTAAATTACCATATTTTTTCTTATANACTGTCTAATTATTGCCCAAGAATAATTGCTTCAGTTTTATATGTTTATATTTTTACTATCTTATTATATTTAATGTTGCTAATGATAGCTATATATTACATGCATATGTTTTTCTTTCCTAATTAATTAAATAAATACTATATTTTAGATAACAAATTAATATATGGTAGTAAATATAGCTTCTCCAAATCCTAAATCCTAAAATCCCAACCTTTCCTCTCCCTCCGCACCCTCCCTCGCCACCGCCCCTCCGATCGGTGGCGCCTCCTCTCCGCCGGCCCCGCCGCCGTCCACACGGCGGTGGCCATCTAAAAGGAGACCTCGGAGGAGGAGCGGCTAGAGACCTTCCTCCGCATGGCGGACCTCACTACTGCCACGTCCGTGCACCCGCAGTTCGAGCGGATGATCCGCGAGGCCCTTGACGAGATGTGCGCGGCGCTCAAGGCCGTGGACGGGGGTGCCGCGTTCAAGGAGGATGTGTGATCGCGCCCATTTGCAACAATTTCGAACTCTTATACGACCCCCACTCTTACCCTCGATCACTCCTTTCTCGAAAAAAAGTAAGAACTCTATAAGTTTTTAATTTTTATCCGCCGCATCGCGTGAATTCCTACACTATATACATTATTACTAAACTGAAAATATAACTAAAATATCTCTATTTCCGATATAGGACAACTCATTCTTTTTTATACTATTCATAAAAATTTAGGCATAGAGTGGAGTTTAATATCTAAATTTTTTTCGACAGCTTTATTTATTTATTTATTTATACAGAATCTACCCGCTGCAACGCGCGGGTGCCTTCACTAGTAGTAATTGTATTCGGGTACGTTTTCTTTTTTTTTGCTGGTATTATCAAATCAATCACAATAAATTCATCACCTGCGGAATGAAAAATAATTGGCATCATTTCCACATTTTAATATTTTTCTTTCTAAACGTTCTAGAGTCTTTATACCGTATAAGAAACTACAAAGCCATTAATACATGCCACACATGGGCACTACGTATTGTGATCCTTCACTACTCTGAAGCTGATCATTAAACTCGTTTTTTCATTCTATTAAGCACACTTCCTTTTATTTGCGACAAACTTTCTTGCTATAGTATTTGAATACTAAATTAGTTGTTTGGAGCAGTAACGTTCCATATATCTTTGAGCACTTTAGAATAAAACTCTACCAACTTGTCAGCTTCCGGAATATGCTCCTTCACGCCTATGACGGAGCCGAAGCGCTCTGCCCATTTCGCTAAGAGAGGAAACTTTGCATCGTCGATGAGTTTGATACTCGATATCTTCTCTATCATCTTCACCCAGCCCAGAAAGCTTCCGAAAGTGATGTCGAGATAGCCCACGTTGTTTCCGCCGAAGAAGGGCTTCCCTTTGAAGCTTTTCTCATAAGCTTCTTCTAGTAAACTAAGTCCTACGAACGATTGCTCAATAGCTTCTGCTTTCTCTTTTTCTGTCTTTACCTTGATATACTTTGGTAAAGTAGGAAACCACTGCATATAAAAAGAAGCAGGGATACAGAAAAAAAAAAACACTATATAAATCTTTTGATTTATTGTAATACCACTTAGTAACAAACACGATGAAATATGTTAGAAGTGAAAAGTTATACACTACTATCAGCAATTCTGCAATTGAGACTTGAATCCAAAACCCCTCCCAAATCCAAAGTCACGCCTTACCACTGGTTTGGCTTCGTGGGTCGAAATTGAGATGAATATCTAATATTTGCAGATAGGGCATTGTCATAAATGAAATTACTAAGACAACTAAGTCCAATATTTTTTTTCACTGTTCTTTAACATCTAGCAACCAGTTTGTGTTTGCCCTAGATTATTTTAGAATCAGTTGCTCTACTGAATCAAAATGATTTCCGATAAAGTATAAGTAGGACCAAACAAACTCCAAAGCTAGAATAATAACATACCGTGTCGTCAATATAGCCGGCCCAAAAGCGCGCGGTGGCGCGTTCATATGGATCCGAGGGAAGGATCGACGGCCCAGTTCCGGCCCACACTTCGTCGATGTATTGGACGATGATCGCGGACTCGCAAATGGGCCGGTCGTTGTGGATCAAAACTGGCACCTTCTTGTAAACGGGGTTTGATTTGAGCAGGAGCTCACTCTGATTTTCCCAAAGTTGTTGCTCCAGGTACTCGTAGCTCACCCCCTTGAGTTCCAAAGCAATTTTTACTCTAATCACGTAGGGACTTGGCCACGCTCCTAAGAGCTTCACTTCGTCTCCTGACGCTGCCATATTATATGGGGCAATATATATAGTTTTCTCGCAAAATGGAATCGTTAATAAGTAAACAATTATTCGGAGATGGGCAACAAATTTGGTGTGGTTTTGGGGTTTTATGTTGATGTGGGTATTTATAATAGAGAGTTAGGAAAGAAGTGGTTGGGTAGGTGATGAAATGTGTGGTGGAATATGTTAGCTTTGTGGAGGTTAGTTGAATGGTGCTATAGATATTTAAATACAGTTGAACGCCTCGTCTTGTGTCTTTAATGAGTTGTTTTCATGTTGATAAATAATATATTATTCTTAAGGGGCAATCTGAAAAGTTTCAAGGTTTTTTTAATTTACTCTATTTAAAAGACTAATATAAAAATATTTTTTCGCTGTTTTAAATTCTTTCAGATATATCCTAAGAGTTTAATTTTGATAGTAAACTGTTAAAAATAGTTATTATTTCTATAAAAATACTAATTTGTCCTTTCAAATATATCCTTCTACTGTCACCAACTTTTTTTTTTTTATTCTTAAGTTAGGGATAAAAAGGTATTTTGATCTTTTATCCTTTTAATTAAATATGTACTTTTACTATCACAAATTTTTCTTATTTATCCTTAAGTTAGAAACAAAAAAAATATTTGACTTTTTTTTTTTAACTCTGATAGAAATTTAATCCGAATTTAACCAAAGATGATTTAACGGATCCTACTGGCAGAGTTATTTTTGAATAACTGAAAAATATACAATGGATATGTTTTACACAGAAAAAAGTAGGAATATATATGATGTTTTAGAAGTTTTGGAAGATATATAGTTAATTCTTCTTACTTTTAAATTTCATACACAAATTAATTAGAATTTTTTTTTCTTATATTTATTAATATATGTAGCCTTATTTGGATATCGAAATATTATATTTAATAACAGCTTATTCCATATTAAACTTTTTTATAATATTGAAAACTAGAATTTTAATTTTTATATTCCTTAGAAGGTCATGACGTCTATAATTTAATTAAATAATATATTTTATCTATAGAATAATTTATTTTATTTTAAAAGATAATTTAAAGAAAAAAATATGATATCTAACCTTGAAATTAAGATGATTAATCACATAAATGGGTCAACTACATGAGCGTGCTTTTCCATTTTGGATCTGATTTACTTCGTCGTTGCTGATGTATGCTAATTTGACCCATCTCGAGAAGTATTTTTATATTGATTTTTTTTTTTTTTTCCGAACTTGTCTTTTGAATTTTGTGCTTGGAGTAGAAGATACTGACTAATTATAGTGATAAGCTTAATTTTATAAGCCTTTTCTTATCTGTTGGGCCCATTTGGCTCTTATTAGGTAGTACTAATTATTTTAACCTAACTAGTAATTTTTTATTTTATAATTAATAATTTTGTGTTATTATTATTATTAGTGTCAGTGGTTTTTTATATATCTAATCATAATTTTCGATGTGGGACATTGGGACAATTGGGATTTATCTCATACACATAGTCCAATATCATCAGACGATATGAGATTTATCCCGCTAGTCTTGTCTTTTAAAGCCTATTATAGCTTGTCATTCCCTATTTCTGGCTTAAGCTGTTATTCAGACCTTGCCTCACCGAGACTCATCTCGCACTTCCAGCGAATGATTGGATTTGATATCAAATGTAACAATCCAACCTGCTGGCGATAATAATTCGTTCAATTCAAACCATCAACTCAAAAATATTTAAGTGCTATTATTACTAGGGCACGAGGCATCACATATTTTCAATTTGTATTCTTTTTTCATCCGATGCAGAATTATTGGGACATTACGTAGGACTGTAATCGGTTCGGTTTGGTTCGGTTTTGGGGTAAATCGTTAACCAAATCAAATTCTTTGGTTTGAAGAAAATACATATGAGGCAAACCGAACTAAGAACTGATCCAAACCAAACCAAATTAATTCGATTTGGTTTCGTTCAGTTCGGTTTTACAATAATTTTTAGATTTTTTAATAAATTAATTTATAATTTGAGATTCAAAATTGAATTATTATGAAATCACACACAAAATATTTAAACATAAAATATAGTTTTAAAAAATATGTTGATATAATTTTGATTTGATCATAAATATAAAATTTTAAATAGTTTAGATAATAAGTGTGAAATATATTACTATTAGTTTTGGGTTCGGTTTGGTTAAGTAATGTGTTCAAATTGAACTGAAACCAAAATCCAAATTTTAATAAATTTCAAAATCGAACCGAACCGAAAACCATATAAATCGAATCAAATAGTCTTCTTTGATTTGGTTCAGTTTGCTTTCCTATTTGGAACCAAACCGTCTATTTGGAACCAAACCGTGCACGCCCCGTCTTTATTCTAATCGTAAATTAACACATATTTCGGCCATTTTTATCATATTGGCTTTATGGGTAACATGATATCAGAATTAATCATAAATCCTTTTGTTTCCAAAAATTCTGATTTTGATTTCGATTCTTATATTTGTCATTTTATACTAGACTGATATTTTGTCTCATAGTAATAATATAAAAAAACCAAAATTAATTGGTGAAAGTATATGGATTTTATATGTTTTATTTTGCATTTGGAAGTAGGTAATAAAATTTTAAAAGTTTTAATTTTGCTATCTATTCTTGCGATATATTTAGTTTAAATATATTCTTATCAAAACTTGACAGCATTTTTAATAGTTTTTGACATATATTATAGCTTAATAGAATATTCTATTATTTGATAATATGTTTCATTACTACTAATAAAGATATCAAAATTTAAACAAATTTAATTCATTTTTCCTAAAAAATAAAAAATGGAAAGTAATGTAAGACTAGCTAATCGCATTATGGAATTTCGTATTCGAATCAGAACTCATTTTAAAAGTCGAAACTCATTTTATCAAAATTAATTTTTGGCTCAAACTTCTTAAATGAATTTTACAGTCAAATTAAATTGAATGAATAATAGTGTTTTACAAAGTGTTAGTGTTATGAGTGATAGCATGATAATATCTAAGAAATAACATTACCACTGTATTAGCAACATATTGGTATTTAGTCAAATTTAAATGGATTGTACTCAAGTTCGAATTCTATTTGATTCACATTTCTAGCTAAGTTTATTTCTAAATGAAATAAACGAAGCGGATAACACGCTACCTATCTCTCCAAAAAAAAAGAAAAAAAAAAGCCTATAAAACCAGTATAGTAATGACCATAATTGTGCTCTTTAATATCGCCGAAAGTAGTTTGTCGTCCTTTTGACATACCTTAGCATTGAAAATGTCATACAAAAATGATGCCGATTTGCACAATTCACTACAACAAAAACGGGATATAGTGACACTTTTAAATGTCGGTATAGATCAAAAAAAGTGTTGTTGGCTAAATTACCGACACTTTTAAAAAGTGTTGCTATATGTGGGGTCGCTAGATATATAGTGACATTTGAAGAGTGTCGGTACAACATAAAAAGAATGCTGCTAATTTACTAATATTTATTTAAGTATTTAACAACCGCCGGAACCCTACCTCATCGACTGCGGCGGGGGTGGAGGAGGAGAGCGAGGGGCTCTTCGTCTAGGATTTCAGTGGATTGGGTGAGAAGAGAAGAAGAGTTGGTGATTGATTTTTCTTTTTTTTTTTTCCTTTTCTGTTTGTAATCGGCCGAATGAGCTGGGTGGAGTGGGTTAAATAGATAACTTTTATTTTTGATTGAATTAGGCTTTATATTTAGGGCGTGTTTGGTTCGCTTCTTTTTCACCATGGAATCGGAATCGGAATGGGTGAATCCGTTTGTGGGTGTTTGGTACGCGGGAGTCCCATTCCGATTCCGATTCCCGAGTGGAATGGGAATGCTCCAATCACCCCTTTTTTCAATCCGGCCTAGGAGGCCGGATTGAAAGTTGAATCCGGACGGAATGGATATTTATTCGGATTAAATTTATTTTTTCAACTTTTTAAATTAAAATATAAGTTAAATTTTAAAAATTAAATATATAATTTTAAATTTTAATTTGAACTTAAATTAAAAATTAAAATTTAATCAAGTATTTTGAATCTAACTTATGAATTTGAATTTAAATTAAATTTTAATTTATATGAAGTTTATTCAAATTTTATTTCAAACTTAAATTAAATTTATGGATTCAAATTAAAATTTAAATTGTAATTTTAAATTTGAATTTGAATAAATAAAATTTTAGTTTCATATTTTGAATTATCCACTCAACTTCAAAGATTAATTTATTTTAAAAAAATAGATTTAAAAATTTGATATTATTTAAAAATTTTGATGTAAATTTTTAATATTTAATTTTTAATTTGAATTTAAATTAATATATTATAAAGATAATGTTCGTATATTAATTTGATTACGTTTTTTATATCCACCTGAACCAAACACCAACAATAGGAATGATTTATTCCGATTCCGATTCAGGTGGTGAACCAAACGGAATTAGGTAATGAGCCATTTCGATTCCGATTCCAGCTTATTTTGATTCCGATTGCGATTCCAACTCCGACTACGAACCAAACACGCCCTTAGACCTTAATAGATTTTTTTAAAAAGTTTTGGTATAAATGGAACACTTATACAAAAATATCCCAAATATATGTCGCTATAACCTAATTTTTTTATAGTGAATTTTGAAGATTATCCATTATGGAAATAAGTCGAGTATGTTATCACGGAAACTCTTATTGTCAAAACATTTTCTACTATTAGACGAGCTAAAAGGTTCAATTGTTACAGCCGTTAGAAACGATGCATATTCTTTGAGAATAGTAGATATTGCTTTGGCAATATCAATTTCGTATCATCTTACTTTCTCTTTTAGGATTGTTTGTTTTTGTATTGCTGTTGTGTGCTAATTTGTTCTTTAATAATCGCACATATTACCGACCGTCTCTAGCGCAAGTGGCAAAAGATTTGGTGGTTGGTATCCAAGATCTCAAGTTCGAATCTAAAATAAAAAATATCGCACATATTTTAAATGAGAACTAGTACTTAAATGCAAGCTGAAAAAAAAAAAAAAAAAAAAAAAAANAAAACTTTTGTACTTATAGTTCAAATTTAGTTATTAAATTTGCTTTGTTTACTGTAAAATAAGAGTAAATTAACTTTCATCTGAACACTTTTATACGCTTTTTTGTCAGATTAAATTTGTTCAATTGAGATCTAATGTGTTCGTCCGGTTCAAAATATTATGTATCTGATCTAGTTTTTCTTTGATCGCTAACTAACAAACTTAAACCGACAGATAGAGCAAATTGTATTAGAACTTTCTTTTTCTGCTAGAACTGCAACCATGATAAATTCATCACCTGCAGAATTAAAAGTAACTGGCATAATTCCCACAATTTAACATTTTCCTTTCAAAATGTTCCAGAGTCTTTATATTTTTTTTTTTGAGAAAAAGATAGCAAATTATCTGCTCCATTCATTAGGCAAAATGAACTAAGCATAAAGGATGAATGAAAGAAACTACAAAGCAATACACAAACGCATGCCACACATGGGCACTTTGATCCTTCACTACTCTAAAGATGATCATTAAACTCATCTATTCATTTTATTAAGCACGCTTCCTTTTATTTGCGACAAACTTTCTTGCTATAGTATTTGAATACTAAATTAGTTGTTTGGGGCACTAGTGTCCCATATAGGCTTGATCACCTTCCAATAAAGCTCCACCATCTTGTCAGTTTTCGGAATGTGCTCCTTCAAGGTCGTGACCGAGTCGAACCGCTCTGCCCATTTCGCTAGGAGAGGAAACTTTGCCTCGTCAAAGAGTTTGATACCTGATATCTTCTCTGTCATCTTCACCCAGCATAGAAAGCTTTCGAATGCGATGTCGAGATAGCCCACATTGTCCCCGCCGAAAAAGGGCTTTTCTTTGAAGCTTTTCTCGTAAGCCTCTTCTATTAAACCGAGTCCTACGAATGATTGCTTTATACCTTCTGCTTTCTCATTTTCTGCCTTTACTTTGATAATTTTTAGTAAAGCAGGAAAACACTGCATATAAAGAGAGGTAGAGATAAAAAAAAAAACTTCATAAATATTTTGATTTATTGCAATATCACAGAATAACCAATACGATAAAGTTAGAATTGAAAAGATGTACACTACTATTCGAAATTATGTAATTGAGACTTGAATCCAAAACCCCTCCCAAATCCAAAGTCATGCCTTGCCACTGGTTTGGTTTCATGGGTCAATATTTAGATGTTATATAAATAATGTACAGTACTTAACGGATACAATATTTTAATGAATGAAATCACTCAATTTTTCCATCTAACAATTTAGTCCACTATTCTTTTCGTCATTCTTTAACATTTAGCAGCAAGTTTGTGTTCGGCCTAGATTATTTTAGAATCAGTTGCTCTACTCAATCAAAATGATCGTTTCCGATAAAACATAATAAGTAAGACCAAACAAACTCCAAATCTAGAATAACATACCGTGTCGTCAATATAGCCGGCCCAAAAGAGCGCGATGGCACGTTCATATGGATCCGAGGGAAGGATCGAGGGCCCAGTTCCGGCCCAAACTTCGTCGATGTATTGGATGATGATCGCCGACTCGCAAATTGGCCGATCCTTGTGGATCAGAACTGGTACCTTCTTGTACACGGGGTTTGATTTGATGAGGAGCTCACTCTTATTGTTCCCAAGTTGTTGCTCCAAGTACTCGTAGCTCACCCCCTTGAGTTCCAAAGCAATTTTCACTCTAATCACGTAGGGACTCGCCCACGCTCCTAAGAGTTTCACTTCCTCTCCTGACGCGGCCATATTTTATGGGAATTGAAATAGTTTTCTTACAAAATGGAATAGTTACGTAAACAATTAAATGGAGATGGGCAACAAATCTGGTGGGGTTTTGGGGCTTATGTTGATGAGGGTATTTATAGAAAGGTATGGAAGGAGTGGTTGGATAAGACTATGACTTTGTTGTGGCTTGTTGAATGGTGCTACAGATAATTAAATACAGTAAAATGCTTCGTGTCTAGTGTCTCTAATGAGTTATTTTTATGTCGATAAATAATATTATTATTTTTAAATTTCATACATCAACTAATTAGAATATTGTTTGGACATCCAAATAAAATATTTAATAATAAGGTATTCCATATTAAAATTTTTTCTTATAATATTGGAAACTAGGATTGTAATTTTTATATTCTTTAAAAGGTCATGACATTTATAATTTAATTAAATAATATATTTTAGGCCAATTTGTATAAAAAATTTATTAATTTTGATATTTTGAAAATGTATGTTATTTTTTGGATTTTGCACATTCAGATAAGATTTTTAGAAAACTGATCAAAATACCCTTATTATATTTTCTATTTTTTTTTTTTTCATCGCGTTCGTTTTTTTCCCTCTCCGACCCTCTTACATCGTCTCCGCAGCCCTAAATCCTACCGGGAGGGCTGGGGGTTCGAACCCTAAACCCCACCCTCTTGGCCCCTCTTCTTTGGTGTTGCTGCGCTCTCCTCCGTCTCCACCACGTGCTGTCTCCGAATAGGCACCATGGGCCGCGTGCCCCTTTGCTTGTCGGCGAGCTTTTCAGCACCAAGAAGCGCTTCCTCTTCATCGTAGGTGGTGGCAGTGGGGACGGCGGATTTCCATAAGTGGATTTGGTAGGTGGCGGATCTATTGCGGTGGAGGTGGAAGGCGAAGAGAAGATGAGCGCAGAAGAAGAACAAGGAAGCGAAGGGAGAGGAAGAGGAGAAACAGTATAATTTTTACCGAAAAAATACAATTTTCGTTTAAAAAGTGTAATTTTTGTCTCAAATAATATAATTTTTATTTCAAATAGTATAACTTTTGTTTTAATTTCAAATAGTGTAACTTTTGTCTAAAATAGTATAACGTTCTTCTAAAATAGTCAAATTCATCTTAACAGTGCAACTTTATTCTTTTTTTTTTCTTTGGTTATTCATCTTTTTTTTTCGTAGAAAAAAGTATTTTTTTATTATTTTATTCTTTATTCGTTTTTTTTTACCATCTGTATCTTTTTTCTCTATCGCGATCTCTTCCTTACTCTCTACCGCAGTCACACCCCTTGCAAAAAGTGCTCCTTGGAGAAACGCGTACTCATTTTCGTCCTCACTCTTACACTGGCACTCTTTTAGAGTCCTCCTCCTCCTTCGGCACTAATGTCGATGCCTGCGCTGGCCAAGTCGGAGAAATTATCGTCACAAAGGGCCGCAAAGGCGATGGAGTGGGGTCTGTGAGAAAAAAATGCGAGAGAGAAAAAAAAAAGAAAAAGAAAAAAGAGAGAGAATGGAATAAAGGTATTCACGTCAGTTTTTTAAAAATTCGGTCCAGGCCTACAAAATTTGAAAAGACAACCTATTTTTACAAAATCTCAAAATTAGTAATTTTGTTATGCAAATTCACCTATATTTTATCTATAAAATAATTTTATTTTATTTAAAAAGTACTTAAAAAATAAAATATGATATGTACAATCTATTCTAGATGTTTGATCGCATAAATCTATATATCGGAATTGAGGTAATAGTTTACCTGTTAAATATAAAAATGTTTAAACACCGTTCTCTAACGGTTTAAGTTTTTAGAGTACAACAGCGGTTTCACATGGTATCAGAGCAGGAGGTCTTGAGTTCGAGTCACGCCAGACTCGTAGCATATTAATTTCCTCCCATTTAATTCAAGCATACACCCGACTAAAAAGTCTCAAGTCCAGACGCGAGGGGAAGTGTTAAAATATAAAAATATTTAAACACTTATGGTCACATTACAAGAATAATATTCTAGGGAGTCGTGTAGGTTCTTTACTTTCTGGAGTCAAGTATACTAGTGAAGACACCCGCGCGTTGCGGCGGATTGATTTTATGAAAGTAAATAATTATCAATGATCTAAACAGTTTTGGGGAAAAAAAAGAAAAAAAAAAGAGAAGAAAAAAAAAGAAAAAGAAGACAAATACTAAATAGAAAGTAAATAAAATACGAATAATTAGGGATAAATGGATCGACTAAGAGAAGCAGCGCGAGTTTCAAAAATATAAGGCAACATTTTATAGCAATATATTTCAAAAACAAAATAATAAATAAATAAATAATTGATTGATTTTTAGCTAAATTAAACACTGAACAATTCAACAGATTGAACAACAGAGACAGCCGTGTGGATTAGAAACGAAAAAGAATAAAAGAAACTGAAGCAGAAACTAATGCAAAAGAAGCATAGTAGTAGCCGCAGAAAGAGTAGTTAAACAATAAATAAAAATAAAATACCAAATACTGTCAAAAATAGTTTTTATTGTTAAATGAGTTTAGATACAAAGTATTGCCTCAACGAACAATATTTAAGGAATAATAGCTACATACATTATGGCAAAGAAGGGATAAAAAAAACATGTATTATGTTAGATGCTATTTTAAAAAAAAAAAAAAATAGAAGCACACAGAACAAAATAAATAGTGGGCATTTGTTGTTAAGAAATTTGAAAAAATGGCATAATTGGTCAGCCTAGAAAGCATAAAGAATGTGATATACTTTTCTAGGGAGCAACTACTGCATGTTATGTAGTCCTTCATATTGCTCTCAATGGGGGCACAGGAAAATACTTCTTAGACTGCAGTAAGAGTCGCCATTTGGCCATCAAAATTGGAGAACCATTTGGGTTCCTTCACTTTTGTTTGTCATCATCGCTCATTAATAATCAACACTTTGAACAGGACGGAAAACCAGCAATAGTAAAAATAGAAGAAGAATAAAGAGGCTGAGAAAAAAGAAGAATAAACAACAGTAGAAACTACAGAAACAGAAGCCGGCCTCCACATGCTGCGAGACACGCGTTACAGCGCATTTTCATTTAATCCTTGCTAGGTGGAACACATTACCATTTAATTAATCCCCTATGGCACATGGTGTCAACTAATCCTCCAATCCTTGCATCCATTATTATTATGGCACTGGAATTAATTTGTGTAGATTATAGTCCATGACCCTACAGTGCTTTAGTCCATATGAATACACTTGACTATGGGCAGGTAAAGTTAATTAAAAATAAACTAACTGAAACCAGATGCAGTTTTTATTTTTTTTTCTTTGAGTACCCCTCGATTATACATTTTTTGAAATAGACCCCTTAAGTAAGTATTATTATTTTGATCGGCGACTTTCAAAACTTGTGATCTATCATCCCAATTAGAGATTTTGTTCAGTTTTGAGTACTTATTCAAATGATGATAGTAACTTCAGATTTTGTCAACAATTATTATTGGTAGATAGATAACAAACAATTTCTTAATTCAATTTGCCGGAATTTTGGGATTTTGTACAAATTCTTTGGCTACTCAGAATTTTGGGATTTTGTAGTTGTCACCTAGCATGTCTTGTTCTTTTTGTTCCTTCCTTTATTTCCTTTCACCTCCGGTTTGCTCTAGTGTCTGCATAGGTCCTTGTGATGCTGTGAAGCTATTGAAAGTCCAATATTGCTCTTCTTTGGAGAGAAAGTTGATACAACTTCAGAAATCTCAATGGAAGGGTAAGAAGAATTGCAAAACCAACCCTTGGAGAATTGGCTTTGAGTAGGACACTCAGGATGACTCAAGGAAGGCTAACTATCTCCCTCTGTATAAGCAGAAAAGAATGCAGGCTAACTATCTCCCTCTGTATAAGCAGAAAAGAATGCAAGCTAACTATCTCCCTCTGTATAAGCAGAAAAGAATGCAGATGGTACTAAGAAAGTAATTGAAGCTGTTGGCGAGATGAAAACCGACACTGAAGTTTTACTCTCAATTTTGATTCGACACTGCTTGTGACCATTTGTACTCTCTTGTTTGATAATGTTACCGGCATTCTTTATTTCCTCCTTGTTCAGGTAAGGTGAATTAAAATACCCAAAGAAGGAACTATAAAGATCCATGCTGAAACGTTATCCTACAGGTAATTGTCAAAGCAAAATTATGTTTTTATATATAATTCATTGTTGTCAATGGCTTGTACATTGACTAAGTAGAGAATCTAAGATGCTATACAGAGAATAAAGACAATGACATCCAGAGCTGGAGTAATGAAGTTCATGCCAGAGCGAATGACTTGATGGTTGATAGGCGGTTAATTCTACATTTTGGAATGAGATGAATCTGAAGAGTTATTGAGCAGACTCTTTAAGGATCAGAAATATGATGTGTACTGTTGCTCCCCGAATTTTCAGGTATGAAAGGTTTTTTTTTTGTTGCAATACCCCATTCAGTTTGCTATTAATATGGCGTGAAAATAACTCATAGAAACCTAGATTATCCATTTAGAAATTCATAAAGGTCATCCTTAAGCCAAAACAGTATTGTGAAACAAAGATAATTAAGTATAAGTTATATCTAATACCACAAGCTAAAAAAGAATAAAGATCACAAACAAAGTAGAAGCAAAAATTTTCTCTTGAATCCCTAGTTGTCACGGATGTTAATAAGAAATTATAACAACTTGCCCAAGAAAGAATTTAGAATTAGGGTTTTCTGGTGGTCCCATCAGCAGATGAAACTGCCACATTACCTCCTGACTCAGATCCCATCTGACACTAACAACAAAACAGAAGAAGAGCTATCATTTTTATTAGCTAATTTACATCAAAATCTCCTCTAAAACCCTCTAAACCCATTTCTCTTTATTTTTTTATCCTCAATTTTATACGATTTTAACCCTAATTTATAAATTAAAAAATAAAAAACCATCTCAAAAGCAGATAAATCATATTAACTCCACTCATTCTGCTTCTACGACGCACCCTATTTCATGCAATCATGCAACAATTTAGTGATTAATCAACCTGACATCACTCAGTAAATTTAATGCTTAATAATGGTGTCCCTAGAAGCTCAGAGTCCATGCATAATATGTAAAGATCTTTAAAGAATCCATTGTTGATGAGCGTTACTTACTGAGCTGATCACCGCAGCGAAGAACAGGACGGGCCCGGCCTTCGCGGAGGGGTTGGCGGCGCTGGGCTCGCCCTTGGCAGCGCGGTAGGCCTCGGGGGGCATCACGCCGTACACGACTGAGACGTTGACCCCGGCCTTCTCCCACATGGCGCCGTCCTGCTGATGCCGCCGCCGCTGCCGCCACTCCTCCTTGAACACGGCGCCCCCGTCCTAATTATTTTAAACATACTTTTTCTTACCTATTTTATTATCGATGCTGTGTTGATAGTGGTACTACTTGAGCTGCTCATAAATTGAAAGACTTTCCTTCCCCTGCACCTTGATAGTTCTAATAGTTTGAGCCATATATTTTGAAGTACAAAAGCAACTTGATATATAGTTTATGCTCGGTTTTGCTTCTATGTTATTATAGGTACCAAGAGCTAATGGAAGAAAGTTCAAAGCTTCCATTGTTCAAACTGAACAAACTTAATGCATCATTACCTGTACCTTTGATACCAAGGAGCTCTGTAGTTCTTTTCATTATGGGTGCAAGTGATGACTTCATAGTCGCCAAGAAGGTCGGGCCCCTCTCAATTATCGTAATCATTTCACATTCAAGGAAAGGTGCATTGTTGTTTGGGATAAAAATAGGTGGAAGCTCAATTGTTGCAATCATGTAACATTCAAGGTAAGGACTATGAAGAAAAACAAAGAGCCGACAGCCAGCAGGAAGGCATAGGGAACCTGCAGAAATCGAAAACAGGGACTTGCGGATTCCACGGCATATAATTTTTTTTGCTGCGAAAATCAGGGCGAAGGAAAAGCAAAAGAATAGAGTTTTTTCTATGGAACAGCTCAAAACAATGATGTAAAATAACCAAGTCTTGAAAGGTTGCTAAAACAAAAAGGGAAAAAGAAATCGAATGCAGGTAAAAGCAAGTCGAAAATAAAGAGATTTGACAAATCAAAGCCAAAGATGCAGTTTGGGGAAATCCCAATAGTTTAAAAAAACATGAAACCAATATTTACAAAGAAGATAAGAGTAAAGAGGAGTAGCAAACATGGGTAGGTATGGAAATAAATAAATAATTTTTGCTCAGACACCCCTAGTTATCAAGCATTATCAGATTGGCAGCGAAGCCTTCCCGATTAATAGTGCCGACCGAGCTAGAAACCATGCGCACGCCGAAACCATTCTTAGCACAAATGAGAACAACTGGTTGCTTAAGAAGTAAGCCATCCAAAGTGCTCTCATTACCAATCAAGAAAGCGCAGGCCTTTCTCAATTATCGCGACTATCTGATATTGGGAAGGTCATCATCGCACGGGAGGAAAACGGGGAAGACAAAGTCTCGGGGAATAGAAGGGTCAAATTCTTATCACATTCAAGTGAAAGCAAAGTAACCCACAACAGACAAAACATTGCTATAAACTGCACAGGACCGAACTACAGTTCTTCCCCCCCTGTTTACTTTTGTCTGGACTTCTTTGGGACCCCAAATCTGAAATTGGAAAAGGCCCCTCCTCAAACCGTTGCACTTAACCAGCACATCTAATATATATCTATTTTTTTATAAACCATGCTGAAGGAAAGGAGAAAGGAGGAGCCTGCGGATTCCAGGGCACTTTTTTTTCTCTTTTTTTTTTTTAACCATGCTGCAGGAAAGGGGAAAGGAAAGAGTTTTATCTAGAGTTGCTAATTTATACCTCTATTTACATAATCAGACATATATATGTAAAGGAATAACATTTACCACTATCCCCAGCGCCGCACCCCACCTCTCCGATGCCCGCGAAGCGCCCTGCAATCGCCTCGGCATTTCATCGAACAGGGCGCGAGCGCTCGGGAGAGGGCGCGGGGGCCTGCGAGCTCCTCGGTGTATGAGAGGTATGTGGCTTCATTGGTGTTTCTAGATCCTCGCGTGATGGCGAGGGGGAGGAGGAGAAGAAGACCCTTGCAGATCGGAAAGAGAGCTGAGAGAGTTCGGCGTGGATCTGCAGGACCTCCGCGCCCTGCGGGGCGACAGGGGAAGAAGGCGGGGAGAGGGGCGCGCGAGAAAAGGTATGATGAAGCGTAGAGAGAGATCGAAGAGGCGGAGGAAGGATCGAAGAGGCGGAGGAGGGATCGAAGAGGCGGTTGTGGGGGAGGGTTCGAAGAGGCGGGGCAGGGATCGAAGCTGTGGGAATCAGGAAGCGATCGAAGAGGCGGGGCGAAGGAATGAATGGGATCTGAAGTGGCGTGGTGACGTGGGATTGAATTAACATGGATTAAGGAAAATTGGACACATGGCAAAACAGAACGGGGATTCATTAGAGTTTATAGATATTCCCCTCCCCATCCCATTCACCGTTCGGGCCATAATAATTAATTATATTATATGGCCCGAAGTTCTGCCTGCTCCCTGCAATTTGGTCACGTGGGCTTGCCAGTCCTCGGCCTTTGCTTCTTCCGCAGTGTAATAAGAATCTTTCGACGAGCCCAAACACTTTTTTTTAAAATTTAAAATTTAAATTTAAATTTAAATTTAAATTTTAAAATTTGATATATAAAATTTGAGATTTAAGTTTTAATATTTAAAATTTAACACTACAAATTTAACATTTAAAATTTAAATTCTAAAATTGAAATTTAAAAATGTAAATTTTTTGCTCTGAATATTTAAAATTTGTAACCTGAAAATTAAGACGTATAATTTTAAATTTTCAAATTCTAAAGTTTTAGTGTTAAAATTATAAAGTTAAAAGTAAATTTTTTCACCGAAATTTTTTTCACCGAAAATTTTTTCACAATTTTATGTGGAACCAAACACAACCTGAGTGAAAGTACGTCATACATTATACCGTACAAATAATAAAATAATTAAACTTTCATTAGAAAGTATTTTCGCAAAATAAATGTAGCATTTGTGTGGGTGGAGGAATTTGATAATCGGAAGGGGAGTCGGTTGGTGCGTGCAATCTCGGGATTGACGTCGGAATTTGGAATTTATGTACTACGTACCTTGATTTCCGAAAATCCGAATTTGCTGTATCTCGCTACAAGTGGGACCCAGCCCACTTGTGGTTGTTGTGATTCCCAAAGCTAAAACTTTTTTAATGGAAACCGTGCTTTGCTGTTGAGGGAAAGGGAAACCGTGACTTGCTGTGGTCCCCGCAGGTGGAGAGGAAATGATGTGATTCCCCCGGGGCTTCACATCTTGGAAAGTGTGCCCTGCTGTGGTGCCCGAGGGGGAGGTGTGGCCTGTGAGATTTGAAATGATGTGATTCCTCTCTGGGAACAGAGCTTTCCAGATTCTGCACCAAAATAATTAAAGCTTCTTGGAAGCTTTCTTGCAAACGTCATACCCCCCCCTCTCATGCCTCAAGAAGCTTCCGAGAAGCTTCTTGGAAGGTTTCTTTGAATTCTAAAAATTTATAATTTATAATTTCAAAATTAAGACATAAAATTTAAAATTTGAAGTGTTCAAATTTTTAAATTTTAAGATTTCAAAATTTAAATTTTATGCTAAAAATTTAAAATTTTGAATTTTAGAATTTAAAATTTGAGTCTTGGAATTTAAAAATTAAAAAATTGTAATTTAAAAGCATTTGTTTTTACAGACTACATAGTATAGTGTACAGTTACTAAGATAATTAAACTTTTAGAAAATATTTTGCAAAATAAATACAGGAAAAAAAAATATAGAAAGACTCCAAAAAAAAGCAAAAAAATTGCTGATTAAATTCTTAAAAAAAAATATTTTGCGAAATAAATGTATAAAAAAAAATTAATTGTTAATAAAGCTGGTAGGAAATATTTTGCAAAATAAATACAGAAAAAAAATTCTAGAAAAAGAACCAACCGTAATTATTAAATCCTAATCATCATCATTACACCGTAAATTCTAGGTCTTAAAACTTTATTTTTTAATATATGCGTATCAATACTTCAATAATATAGTAGGATCACAAGCACCTATGTAACCTACTAATTATTTTTTTCTTCTAAAATTTATCCATCTAATTAAGATTTTAAATTTTTTTAATATTTTTATTTTTAAATAAGTTTTATATTTAATTTGTACTATATAAATATGAGATTGGTTGGGTTGCATGTTATCAAGTGGGTTAGGTTTAGGGATGCAAATGGGGCGGATCTGGGGGCGGGGCCCNAAGCGATCGAAGAGGCGGGGCGAAGGAATGAATGGGATCTGAAGTGGCGTGGTGACGTGGGATTGAATTAACATGGATTAAGGAAAATTGGACACGTGGCAAAATAGAACGGGGATTCATTAGAGTTTATAGATTAGCATACCTGTCCATTTTGGATCTGATTTTCTTGGACATTTCTGATGTATGCTAACTTGAGAAGTATTTTTCTATCGATTTTATTTTATTTTTTTAATTTCCTGTTCGTTTGTTTTTAAAAGGAGAAGTCAGAGAACGTACCTCTCGATTGAATTTTCTTCTGCTTCATTGGAGAAGAAGAAACTCTAACTAATTGTAGTGAGGTCACCACCGCTGTCATCTGCAAGTCCGTCAACCTCGCCTATTAATTTTAATTTAATTGACTAAATTTCAAATATCACCTCAGTAATTTTATATTTTTTCACTTTAGTATTCTGTAATTTAAAGTGTATTAATATAGTATCCTGTGGTTTTTTTTTTTCTTTTCGTCAGTCTTTCCGTTAACTTTTCGTTAAATCATATACAAAAAAACTTCAGTTACCCCACCTATAGTTTACTAAATATTCACTTTAGTATTCTTTAATTTAACTTTGTCATTGATTTAACGAAAAATAATTAGTAGAGAGAATAACAAAAAGAGAAAAATAAAATCACAGAGTACGAAAATGATACACTTTAAATCATAGTGTATTAAAGTGAGAAGGTGCGGAACTAGAAGGGTGGTATTTGAAGTTTTTTTTTCTAATTTTAGAGGCAGAGTTTTGAAGATGAATTTGAGGCTTAATTTAATAAACCTTTTTTATCCTTGGGGCCTATTTGGCTCGCATTAGGGAGTACTAATTATTTTAACATAACTAGTAATTATTTATCCGATAACTAATATTTTTTTTTTTATGCTTCAAATTATTATTTTAATACTGTATTATTTCATTTGGTTTAGTACAGTACTATAATATTAGATTACTGCACATGTAAAATTATTTGATTTTATTTATTCAATATACATCGGTAATCCTAATAGCAAAATTCGTACTATTCCAATAATATTCTTTTATACACAAATTTATTTAAAATTTAAATATAAAATTTGTATTTATGTTTAAACTTAAATTCAAAATTTAATTTAACTTAAATATTGGTTCAAAATGTAAATTCATTTTTCAATTTTAAATTTGAATTTTAAATTCAAATTTTGATTTTGAGTTTGAATTTCAAATTTAAAATTTTATTTTAAATTTGCATTTAAAATTTAAATTAAAATTTTATTTAAATTAACTTTAGATTATAAATATAAAATTTTAATTTTAATTTTAGATTTTAAATTCAACTTTTTAAATTTACATTCAATTTTTCAATTCAAAGCTCCAATTCAAAGGTCCAATTCAAATTTCGAATATGATTTCATATTTATATTCAAATTTTAATTTTGGATCGAAATTAAAATTTAGTCTTTCACTTCAAAGTTTAAATTTAAATTTAATTTTGAATAATTAAAATTTTTAATTCAACTTCATTCAAATTCTAAATTTGAATTTAAGCTATGAATTTTATATCTCATATTGAGTTTAGATTTTTTTTTTGTTTAAATTTTAAATTCAAATTCAACATTTTAACTCAAATTTCAAATTAAATGTTGCAATTCAAATTATCATTCAAATTTTAAATTTCAAAATTTAAATTCAAACTTAAATTAAAGGTGAATAATAATATTTTTCACTCTTTTTATCTAAATTATTTATTAAAATTTTATATTTATGATCGAATCTTGATCATATATCAACATATTTTTAAAAATTTTTTGTTTATAATCACATTTTTTGTGTGTGTTATCCAAATGATTCAATTTTGAATCTTTAAGTTATAAATTAATTTATCAGAGCAATAAAAATCTAAAAATTAAGTACAAACCAAATGAAACCAAATGAATTCGGTTTGATTTGGGATTGAACGGTCCAAGTAATGGCATTTACTGGGCTTATGCGGTAGATTATAGCTACTACTACCTAAGCCCCACTTCGGGCCGTTTGGTTAGATATAGTTATAAATGCAGTGTAGTTAAAGATATATGGAGTTGAAAATACAGCAGTTACAACTACATGAATCATGTTTGGTTGGATGTAATAGAAAGCGCTGCAAGTATAAATAATTTATTTGATTGAATGCAGTTGAAAAATAAATTTTAAAATTTTATCATTTTATATATATGATGGTGAGATTAACTCTAATGTAAAAAAGAAAATTAATTTTTGTTTAAAAAATATTGAGGAAGTAAGCATATCTTTTATATAAAGTTATTCTCTCCAACTGCTGCAGTTGGAATTGTGGCCAATTTGGACGTAGTTCAAACTATTGCATTTGGCCCTCCTCCTGTAATTTCTACTGCAGCAGTTGAAATTTAATATATCGAACTAAATATCGAATTTGTATTTATATGCAATTGCAACTGCAGTTGCAACTACATGCAACCAAACGACCCCTTCTTGTAGGACATGAGAGTTACCATAGGCACCTCCCCAAAGACGACACATAGAGTGGCTACGGCCGCCGCTACTGTAGTGGCTGCTGGACTGTAGCCCCAAGTTACGGCAGCGGCCACTTAGGCGACTGCGACATTAGTGGCTATTGGTGCTACATCGGTACCTGTGGGTGTTACTCCCTTAGGCACCGTAGGTATGGCCGTGACGCCTACCTCTTCTTCTACCTCCGGTAATGGCGAAAACTCTCAGACATGGAGCGAACTTGGACAAAGGTGAATTGGTGAGTTCAAGAAATACGACCCGCCAAAGTTCAGAGACAAGACTCCCGATCATGGATTGGGAGGTTTGGGTCGATATTATAGAAAAGCTCTTCGAAGAGCCTCAGACAAGGCAACTGGATAGTACTATAGTGCGAGTGGGGTTTTGCCCGACTCGTTAGTTAACTGCATTCCGCTTGTGATACAGAATGGGCAGCACAAGGCTTGGCATTTGGTGGGATGTTTTTCGAAAGGTTTCCGCTGATTGAAATCAACAGCTTGGGTGTCTTACCTTTCGTTGGTTCATACGTCGGAATTGACGTGCATTATAACTAGTTAAAACACAGTTTCGGTGCCAGAGTCTTTGGTGGTGCGCACTTCCTGTGCCGCTATCTCAATATCTAAATTGATATGTTTTGAGATAGCGGGTGGTTTATGTAGGTTTATGGCATGTCTCAAGATACTCCATGGAGTTAGTAGAAGGTCTCGGCATTTTAGGTGGCGAGTTAGGTGAGATTCGAAAATCAGTTAAAGAAACCGCGTTCCGATCACACTTGTTTGTGCCGGTAGGCGACCAGTGACGCTGGTAGTCGTCGGTTGTTGTCGGGAGCCGCCGAACTCTTTTGGAGTTGGCTCAAAGATTCATCCAGTTTCGGAAGTCAGCTTGTGAAGCCGATGTTTGACCGCATTATGGTGCACCTCAGTGCGGTATAGAGATATCGGTCTGTTTTGAATATGTGTTGTGTCCCCAACAAGTTGTTGGTGATCTTCACACTTTTAGACTCTTTAATGTTTTTGGGTTTTGTTTCATGAGATAGAAGGGAAAAAAAAAAATTCTTCACTCTTGTTTCCAGTTATGGATTAATCAAAGATTAACCATGAAGAAAGATGGGATCGGATTGGGCCAAGTTTTTTTGTCAGGTTCAATTTGTCCGATTGAGATCAAAGTCTTGGTCCGGTTCAAAATATCACGGATCTTATCAATATAGTAAACTTTTTTTGCTGATATTATCAAATCAATCGCAACAAATTCATCACCTGCTAAATGAAAAATAATTGGCATCATTCCCACATTTTAATATTTTCCTTTCGAAATGTTCCAGAGTCTTTATATATAATGAAAGAAACTACAAAGCAACACACAAATGCATGCTACACAAGGGCACTACAGATTTTGATCCTTCACTACTCTGAAGATGATCATTAAACTCATCTATTCATTTTATTAAGCACACTTCCTTTTATTTGCGACAAACTTTCTTGCTATAGTATTTGAATACTAAATTAGTTGTTTGGGGCACTAGCATTCCATAAATCTTTGAGCACCTTCGAAAAAAATTCTACTAACTCGTCAGTTTTCGGGACATGCTCCTTCACGGTCGCGACGGAGGCAAAACGCTCTGCCCATTTCGCTAAGAGAGGGAACTTTGCCTCGTCGATGAGTTTGATATCTGATATCTTCTCTATCGCCTTCACCCAGCCCAGAAAGCTTCCGAAAATGATGTCGAGATAGCCCACATTGTCTCCACCAAAAAAGGCCTTCCCTTCAAAGCTTTTCTTATAAGTCTCTTCTAATAAACTGAGTCCTACGAACGATTGCTCTAATGCTTCTGCTTTCTCTTTTTCTGTCTTTACTTTAATAATTTTGAGTAAAGCAGGAAACCACTGCATATAAAAAGAGACAGAGATAAAGAAGAAAACTTCATAAACGTCTTGATTTATTTCAATATCACGTGGTAACCAATACGATAAAGTATACTCAAATTGAAAATTTATACACCACTATCCGAAAGTCTGTAATTAAGACTCGAATCCAAAACCCCTTTCAAATTTGAAGTCATGCCTGACCACTGGTTTGATTTCATGGATCAATATTTAGAAGTTATATAAACGTACAGTACTTAACAGACATAATATTTTAATAAATAAAATCACTAAATTTTTCCATCTAACACAAACAATTTAGTCCAATATCCTTTTTGCCGTTCTTTAACATTTAGCACGCAGTTTGCGTTTGGCCTAGATTATTTTAGAATCAGTTACTCTACTCAATCAAAATGATCATTTCCGATAAAACATAAGTAAGACCAAACAAACTTCAAATCTAGAATAACGTACCGTGTCGTCAATATACCCGGTCCAAAAGCGCGCGTTGGCACGTTCATATGGATCCGAGGGAAGTATCGAGGCCCCGGTTCCGGCCCAAACTTCGTCGATGTATTGGACGATGATCGCGGACTCGCAAATGGGCCGATCATTGTGGATCAAAACTGGGACCTTCTTGTAAACGGGGTTTGATTTGAGCAGGAGCTCACTCTTCTTTTCCCCAAGTTGTTCCACCACATAGTCGTAGCTCACCCCCTTGAGTTCCAAAGCAATTCTTGCTCTAATCACGTAGGGACATCCCCAACTTCGTCCTAAGAGTTTCACTTTGTCTCCTGACGCTGCCATATTATATGGGAATTGAAATAGTTTTGTTACAAAATGGAATCGTTTAAGTAAACAATTATATGAAGCTAGGCAACAACTTTGCTGCGGTTTTGGGGTTTATGTTGATGAGGGTATTTATAGAGAGGTATGAGAGGAGTGGTTGGATATGTTGGTGAGGAAAATGCGTGGAATATGACTTTACTGTGGTTTTTTTTTTTTTTTTTTTTTTTTTTTTTTAGTTAAAGCTTGAAAACAAGAAACCGTTCGATTAAATTGTTGATCACTTAGAGGTTATTCAATTCATTATGCAATTCATTATTCTCTAATCACCTAAGTAAATAATGAACCAACAGCAATTAAAATTTGAACATTTGAAGGAGTNATTTCATGCACAAGTTAGTTACAATTTTTTATCTCATTTTTATTAATGTATTTAGCCTTGTTTGGACATCGAAATTAAATATTTTATAATTACACATTCCATATTAAATTTCCTTATATTATTAGAAATTTAGAATTTTAATTTTCATGCATTTCTTAAAAGGTCATGACGTCTATAATTTAATTAGATAATATATTAAAAAATAATTTAAAAATAAAATATGATATCTATTATCTATTCTGGATGTTTGATCGCACCTCTTATCCGTTGAATATTTATGCATTTGAATTGAGGATAATAGTTTACAAGAAAAGTATTTTAGAGACTCTTGTAGCTTCTCTACCTTCTGCTTAGGCGGCATTTGATTCAGTGTAAAACAAATCGAGAAATTATTTTCGATATGAAAAAATATTTTTTCATTTGTCTATTTCAACCTAATAATATTTTTCCGTATAAGTATTTTTACGGATTTGAAAAAAAATTGAAATTTTCATTTTCCCCTATTTTCAGCAGAAAAAGAAAATTATGCTGTGTAAAAAATTTTTCATTTATTTTTAACACCGAACCTAACAAATGTGAATTTTTTTTTTAACCAAACAAATATTAATAAAAATTATTATTATTATTTTCTATAAACTAAACGCTACAAAATATTAAAAAATTTTCCACCAAAAATATTCTTTATAAAAATTTATGTTTTCACGATTTTATGTTGAACCAAACCAACTTTTACCTTGAAAGGCTTAAAATAAATGTGGGGGGGAATCAAAGACGATGTGCACGTACGACTTTAATAAAGATCACTAATCACATAACCATTTTGGATCTGGTTTAGTTCGTCATTCCTGACGTATGCTAATTTAATCCACCGAGAGAAGTACTTTTCTATTGATTTTTTTCTTTTTCCTGTCCGTTATTTTTGAAGGAGAAGTCAGAGAACTCGTCAACTTTGAATTTTCTGCTTGGAGAAGGAGAAACTAATTAATTGTAGTGATGTCGCCACCACTGTCGTCGGTTAGTCAGTGAACCTCGCATATTAATTTTGAAGTCATAGTTTTCATAATAAATTCGAGGCATAATTAAAAAAAAAAAACTTCAAATACCATTCCTACAGTTACACACTTTCTCACTTTAGTATCATATTATTTAAAGTGTATCAATTTAGTGCCATGTGGTTTATTTTTATTTTTTTATTATCGATTTCACTAATTTTTTTCGTTAAATTAGTGACAAAGTTAAAACTAAAGAGTACAAAAGTAAATATTCGAGAAATCTAAGTGGGATATTGTCACGTCTCGGATTACTACGTTTTTACGGGCACGTCAACAAACCCGTCGTATACACAAGAATTTTCCGTGTATACGAAACGATAGCTATATCTGCAAACAGAATATAACTACAGCAGGAGTACAGAGCTGCTAAAGCTAAGCACATATATAAAAACATAATAAGCCCATGGTACATACAATATCTAAAGTACAACCTCGATTCTGAAAGTATAACAAAATATAACTGTATGTACACGGTAACAACCTAAAACTATCTTTGAAGGGGTACTCCTCTAGCACAGTGATCAGGGATGGTAGGATTTAGCTCGCAACTCCCTTACCACCGTTAGAATCAACAGCATCAGCAGGAGACAAGGCTCTGCAAAAAAGTGACAATAACTGAGTGTGAGAACTACTACAGAACAGAGTAGTTCTCAATGGGTACCGTCACCGACCCCAACGATCTACCCACTAAGTTTACAGTAAAGATATGCAAATGCTAGTAAGATAAGTTGGAAGAAACTCTACAACTACATGCCTCTAGACTACCGCTATCCAAACCCTCCCTCTATAGACATAAAAATGCATCACTAGCTACACACTGATCTAATTTCAACGGACCACCAACTGGCCAGTCCAGACTGTACCCAAACTGCACCGCACACAACCCACGGGAGTAGCCGGTCCCAAAAAAACTCTACAGAACAGAGTAGTCCTCAATGGGTACCGTCACCGACCCCAACGATCTACCTACTAAGTTTACAGTAAAAATATGCAAATGATAGTAAGATAAGTTGGAAGAAACTCTACAACTACATGCCTCTAGACTACCGCTATCCAAACCCTCCCTCTATAGACATAAAAATGCATCACTAGCTACACACTGATCCAATTTCAACGGACCGCCAACTAGCCAGTCCAGACTGTACCCAAACTGCACCGCACACAACCCACGGGAGTAGCCGGTCCCAAAAAAACTCTACAGAACAGAGTAGTCCTCAATGGGTACCGTCACCGACCCCAACGATCTACCTACTAAGTTTACAGTAAAAATATGCAAATGATAGTAAGATAAGTTGGAAGAAACTCTACAACTACATGCCTCTAGACTACCGCTATCCAAACCCTCCCTCTATAGACATAAAAATGCATCACTAGCTACACACTGATCCAATTTCAACGGACCGCCAACTAGCCAGTCCAGACTGTACCCAAACTGCACCGCACACAACCCAGGGAGTAGCCGGTCCCAAAAAAACTATCCAAATAGGGCTGCTGCGACATAAACACAAGTAAAGCCTCATTCCAGAGCGGCACTTGTGGGAGCGACCCAACCGAGTATACAAGCGTATCTCTGTCCAGCTCAATCAGGCTCACACAGGCTATAGTTAATGCAAATGGATCAAACTAGTCTAACAATCAAGGCTCACGTGCTCTCGGCACAATCCAATACAAGATGTACACATCTGGATCCACCGTCAGCCCCGGCGGCATCCGACAGTACGGAACAGTCCAAACTACATTGTCAAATGAATTCGGCCCCTCAGCACGAGCGTAATCTCAATCTATACTAATCTAAGTATCCACGACGCACTAACAGCGATGATACAATAAAGAAATTAACTCCTTAAGGTAAATCTGTTAACATTTCGAAAGTAGCAGTGTAGATTTAATTCGTTTTCTCCTAAGTCAAATCCCGGCTCAGCATATATAATTTATCTAAAATTCTTAGATTATACTCCAAATTTAGATTTCATATAAATATACAAATCTGTGAATTCGAGCTACTAAACATGATGATCGAACGAGAAAATACATGCTGACATCTCTACAACTTAGGAGGAATTCTGACGATTTTGAAAAACATTAATCCATTTCAAACGCTCGTCCAACACCGGCTAGAAGTCGATAGGAGAAACCCCACGCTAGCTTGACCTCCAACGAAAATCCCCCGAGGTGCGTGAACGATTTTCCACAGACAAGGTGAACGTACTAAGATCGTTTTTCAAATTCACAAAGAAAAGGTAAGAGAGCTAGAGAGAGAGGGTGGAGAAGCTACCTGTTTTCTCCAAGCTTCTAACACAAAGAGAGGGGCTGGGGTCGGTTGGAATTATCAGCAACAAAATGACCAAAAATCTCCTCACCAACCTGGAGTACCGGTACTTAATTTGGGTACTGGTACTCAGCACTCAGCTTGCAAACCCGCACGCTGGGTATCGGTACTAGCCCGATGCAGTACCGGTACTCAATCCCGGTACCGATACTCACCAACAGATACCAGTACTCAACACAAAATGCACAAACCCAAGAGCTCCCTTTCATGTAATCCCTCTGAGGTACCGGTATACCTCTTAGTTACCGGTACACAACACTCAAAATTCTGTTTTTGCAGATTTCAGTGTTCGAACTCCAACTCTCACAGCTCTGAGTCCGTTTTCGCGTCTATTTTGCGCCAAAACGCCTCTGACGTCCCGACATTCTACAAATGTATCGACAAGCCACTGATGCTGCAGTCAGTCCGACAGCTAAATCCCAGAGACACTACAGGTATCTGAAGATTTTTGTATATAATTTAATGAAATATTAACAGAAAAGCTAACAAAAAGATAAAAATGAAACCACATAATACTAACTTGATACACTTTAAACCACAAGGCACTAAAGTGAGAAAGTGCAAAACCACCGGGGTGATATTTGAAGTTTATCCATAATTTTATAAGCCTTTCTTATCCTTTGGGCCGACTTGGCTCGCATTGGCAATACTAATTATCTTAATATAATTAGTAATTTTATATTGAAAACTACTAATTTTAGTTTTGTGATTCAAATTACTATTAATACTGCATTATTTCGTTTGGATCAGTACAGTAATGTAATGGCAAATTACTGTGTATGTAAAATTATATTATTTGATTTAATATATATATCGGTAATCCTGATAGCAAAATTTGTACTATTCCAACAATATCCTCTTATACACAAATTTATTTAAAATTTGAATATAAAATTTGTATTTACGTTTAAACTTAAATTCAGATGTGAGTCAAAAACTTATTTTATTACAAATTTTGGCTTAAAATTCATATTGTGTGACAATCAAGTTGTACAATCTAATTAATTAAATTAAATAAATGATTTTGTATCAATGTGGTGAGAGCGTTATGGTTGATAACGTGACAATAACTAAAATATCATATCACTATCATATTAGCAACATATTGGCATTTAATTAATTGAATGAATTGTATAGTGTAACTTAGTTATAACAATTTTAAAAGTTTGAATAACAAATAATAATAAATTAAAATTTAAGGACCATTCTAACATTTGCAAACTTCTTTTGGATTTTTAGCATTGAAAAAAAGATTAGTGAGACTAATAGGAAGATAATAGCTTTAGATAAAATAAATGTAAGAGTTACATTCTATAAATAGATATACATGTAGTATTGATCAAATTAATCAGTATTTCGGTGATAAAAAAATGAAGTTGATTTGCACGATTTTCAAAGATTATTAATATAAATGAGTCGGCTATATTATCATACTTTTCCTTTTTAAGGATTGCTTGATATTGTCATTGGTGATGTGTGCTAATTTGTTCATTAATCATCTCCTATATTTTAGACTAGAATCAGAATTTCTTAGTAAAAATTGAGTCTTTATTTGGAAAAGGAGTAAAATGAAAGGTAAAACTAAAGCATTTACCCCTATGAAAAGGAAAAAAACAGCATTGAAGCAGTATCGGAAATAGCCAAAATTTCTTTTGGGTATCTTTCCACAAGAACAAATTCAGATATTCTCTGACTCAGTACTAATTACTAAAGCGATCCACTTTAGATCTGACCAATTTAAATCGATCACTTAATTGGAATACTAGAACGAAGCTCAAAATGCTTCGGTCCTTTGCTGACAAACGTCACGCTTTCTCTTTTAGATGGAATTCTCGCTTCTCTAAAAATGCTATGCAAACTGATCAACTAGCTAATAAAGAACTACCTAGCAAAAAATGTACTGTGTAAATCCCTTTTGAGGATTTTTCCAACTCTGTATCGTCACATTTTATTTAAATAAATTTTCACTCTTGAGCGATTTTTCTGGAAAAAAAAAAAGAAAAGAAAAAAAAAACAAAGCATTTGAAATGAAGTCGGTAAGGGAATGGGACCATACAGGAATACTAAGGTTGCAATTATCCAGTACGCTGATGATTCTATCTTTTTTTGCGAGGCTAAGCGGAGCCAAATAAGAAACCTTTTATTTATGTGACAAATCTTCGAATGGGCTTCTAGTTTAAAGATTAATAAAAGCAAGTCTGAGCTTTTTACCTAGGGAGGACTGAAGGGAAGGTCAAAAGATTGGCTGACATCCTTGGCTGTAACTTACGGTCCCTCCCGATTCGTTATCTGCGGCTTCCTCTCTCAAATAGAAGTCTCTGAAGGGAAGATTGGTGGTCCATCATAGGTAAAGTCGAGAAATGAATTGAAAGGTGGCAGGCTAAACTCCTTTCTCAAGGCGGTAGATTAGTGTTGGTGAACTTGGTGCTCGCAAACCTGCCATTATACTTCCTCTCAGTGTTCCGTGCACCCAGATGGGCTCTTCGATGTATTGAAGCCTTACAGCGGGCCTATTCTGGAAGGGAGGATCCGTCATCGCGGGTGGTAACTATCTCTTGCAGTGGAAAGCGGTTTGCAGGAGCAAAAAAAGGGCGGTCTAGGAATTAAGAACTTGAATGATATGAACATAGGTCTTTTGGCAAAATGGTGGTGGAGATTCCTCTCGAATTCAAGCCATCAATGGGGCAACCTTCTTAAAGCCCTATACTACTCTGGGAGGAGAGAGCTGAGGGAAGGATCATCTTTCAGACCACACTCCCAGTGGTGGCGAAACGTTCTAGGAACTAAAAATATCTTCAAATGTAGTATCTTTTACTCTATTGAGGATAACTGAAGTATGAATTTCTGGACGGACATTTGGAGCGATCAAGCCCCCTCGAGTTCCATATTCTCCCACATCTTTACGGACATAGCACATAAAAGCTGCCAAGTGAATGAATGCAACGACGAGACTGGGTGGAAGTGGGAAGTTATCCTTGAGGACTTCAACCCAAAGATGACATCTGATAGAGAATCGGTACGAGAACTGAAAGAAGTGTTGTCTACCCTCACTTTGAATAGCAGTAAGGACAAGGTTAGGTGGAGATGGGCCCCATCGGGAGTGTTTTCTGTCAAGTTTTTCTATAACTTCTTGCAGGTGGGCTTCACACAGCTATGGAACTCTGCATCCCTTTGAAAGTAAAAATATTTGTATGGCTAGTTTTGAAAAGTAAGATACTTACGATCGACAATCTACATAAAAGAAGTTGGCTGGGAGAGCAGGACTATGTTCTCTGCTTAGACACGGAAGAAACGATCGACCATTTTTTTGCCATGTGTGAAATGACTAGGATCTTATTGGAGTGTTTGATGTCCAATAAAAAGGGAACACTATGCCACACTTTAGTTTACACTTTCTGGGAGACGAGTTGACTTACAGGAGGCGCAATACGTACGTGCGAAGGAACTAAAGACAATTGCCTGCATATGGTGGGTAATCTGGCTCGAACGGAACAGACGTATCCTCCAAAAGAAAAAACTTGCGCTAAAGAAGATGTTAACAGACGTCCATATGGTGCGGGAACAGTCAGGTAGATTTGGTGTAACGTAAATATTCCTCCTAACGGCCTCCAGCAACGCGGTTTCTCTTCAAGTGGTGAGGCCTTTCTTCATCCTTCTTTCCTCTTGTACTATGGGAGGGATCCTTCTTCTCCCCTTTCTATTTTTCCTTACCTGTGTTTTCTTTTTCTCCTTTTCCCCTTCGATTTACTAAGGATCTAGCAGCCTCACTCTGTAGCCAAGTTCATTATCTAACTGAATGAAGCGGTAGCATGCTACCATTCTCTCAAAAAAATGAAAAAAAAGCTAAATTACACCTGTGCAATTTTAGATACTCATTGTTTTTAGCATTGTTAAATGAGATGGAAGGAAATAAGAAGAAAAATAGTCTCATTCTTGGTTTCAATGATGAACTGAACGAAAATTAGACATAAGGAAATAAAGATGGGATCAGATGGAGCCGCGTCTCCTTGCACTACCAAATCAATAATAATTAATTCACAACCTGCTAATTAAATTTTTTTTTTTAGAGTGAAAGGTTGCATGCTATTCGTTTTGTTCGTTTTTTTATAAATAAAATTAATTAAAAATATAAAATAATTAGACTTCGAACTTGACATATGAAATACCAACTATCAACTCTTCTACTAGCTGCTAACTCAAATGTAATTGGCATCTTTCCCACATTTTAATATTTTCCTTTTGAAATGCATTGGGGTCTATACACCATAAGAAATTAAAAAGCAATACACAAAGGGTAAACTTCAAATACCATCTCTGTGGTTTCGCACTTTTTTCATTTTAGTACCATGTGGTTTAAAGTATATCAATTTAGTATTCTATAGTTTTTTCTTCTTTTTTTTTTTTGTCAGCTCCTCCATTAACATTTTGTTAAATTATATACAAAAAATTTCAGATATCCATCTAGATTTATCAAATATTCACTTTAATATCTTTTAGTTTTAACTTTATCATGATTTAACGAAAAAAAATAAAAAAAGGGGATAATAAAAATAAAAAAATTAAAACCACAAGTTACTAAATTGATACACTTTAAATCACATAGTACTAAAATAAAAAAGTATAAAACCACAGGAGTGATATTTAAAGTTTTTCCATACACAAATGCATACTACACATTCCTACAGACACCACTTGGTTTACTTTTTACAACTGTGAAGCTGATCGTCAAGCTCTCATTTATTCATTTTCTAAACACTTTCGTTTTATTTGCGACAAATTTCCAGGCAACAATATTTGAATACTAAATCAATTGATCGAGGTATTAGCGTTCCAGATGGCCTGGAGCACCTTCGCAAACTCTACCAGCTTGTCGACTTCTGGGATCAGTTCCTTCACGATCGCGAGAGAGTAGAACCGCTCTGCCCATTCAGCTAAGAGAGGAAACTTCGCCCCGTCAATGAGTTTGATATCCGATATCTTCTCTATCGCCTTCACCCAGCCCAAAAAGCTCCCAAGAACAATGTCGAGGTAGCCCACATTATCTCCACCGAAGAAGGGCTTTTCTTTGTAGCTTTTCTCATAAGCCTCTTCTAGTAAAGTAAGTCCTGCGAACGATTGTTCTACAGCTTCTGCTTTCTCTTTTTCTGTCTTTGCTTTTATAATCTCTCTTGTGATGGGAAACCACTGCATTCAAAGAGAAGTGGGGATATGGAAGAAAACTTCATAAAACTTTTCGATTTATTGCAATATCAAAAAAAGCCTTTTTGCTTAAAATATTTATTGATTATTGATTTTGGACCTTTATAAATCTAATACACTTTTTAGGATTTTCCAGATTTGATTTTTTTTCAAAAAAATAACCAAACTATACTGTTTTACTTTTCAAAATATTTAATGCGTATACCTTTTATATATTATTTGTACTTTTCAAAATATTTAATGTGTATGACTTTTATACAATTTGAAGGAGACATAGTTTGGCCATGTATTTGAAAAGATGGACCGAATATGTAAAATCTTAAAAAATTGATCAGATTTGCAAAAGTACAAAATCCATAAATTCTTTATATATACCAAAAAAAGACCATCAAACAAGAACCAACATTCTAAAAAAGTTAGAAATATTGAAATATTATACACCGCTACTCAAAATTCTATAATTGAGACTTAAATTCAAAATCCTTCCAAATCCGAGGCCGTGCCTTATTATTAGATCCCAATGGCGTGGCTATTCGAAGTAGCAAATCATGTAGATCTTAACGCTCGACGTGATTGAAACAATTTTTGCTGAAGTAAAAGTAGGAGCAAACAAAATTACAAGCCTAGAATAACATACCTTGTCATCTATATAGCCAGCCCAAAAGCGCGCGATGGCGCGATCATATGGATCAGGCGGAAGCAACGAGGGCCCAGTTCCGGCCCAAACTTCGTCAATGTACTGCAGGATGATCGCGGACTCGCAAATGGGCCGATTCTTGTGGATCAAAACTGGCACCTTCTTGTACACAGGGTTAGATTTGAGGAGGAGCTCACTCTTATTTTCCAAAAGTTGTTGCTCCAGATATTCGTAGCTCACCCCCTTGAGTTCTAAAGCAATTTTCACTCTAAGTACGTAGGGGCTCGGCCATGCTCCGAGGAGCTTCACTTCATCTCCTGACCCTGCCATATTATATGGGAAATTGTTTCCCTACAAGATAGAAAAGTTAATTAAGTAAACAATATTATAGAGGTGCATGTGCAGCGAATTTGCTGTGGATTCTGGGGCTTGTGTTGATGTGGGTATTTATAGAGATAAAGAGAGGTGTTAAATGAGTGGTTGGATAGGTGAGGTTGTGTGGTGTATGACATTTGTGGAGCTTGGCAAAGAGAAATGTTAATTATACAATTCAAAAGTTTGATATAAAACTTATAATTTTTCGTCTAAGAGTACAAACACTAGTATGAAAAAAAATAATTCTTTAACAAAGAGAGTGGAACATTTTAATAGCTAAAGGAAACGAAAGCAAAAGTGATTATTTAATAGTGGCGAGCGAAATAGGGGCAATGTAAACGATAAAAATGGAGTTGTAGGAGAGTAATACAAGCATCGTGCTGTTAGGCGAAGCGGTAGAGTACTGCAACTTAGATGGTTAGAATCTAGTTGCTCCTTATTGAACGGGCGCCATAAGTAATTATAGAAAAATAATTTGGGTGTTAATTTCTTTAATGAGTCTAAGAGGTAAAATATTGTCAATTTTTAAATTTTTTTATCAAAACTTTTTTTATAAAATTTAATGTTTAGAAACCAGATTAGGGTGTCGTTATTATGAGTCAACTATTTTTCGGGTCAAAGTATGCTTGTGTACTTTTCCATTTAGGATTTGCTCTTGTTTCGTCACTGCTGTTGTATGCTAATTTGTCATTAATTGGTCCAGCAGAAGAAAATATTACTTCGAATAAATTACACCACCAGGCCCCAAACTTTGAGTTAGATTTCACTTTAGTTTTTATCTGAGATTAAAAATTATTGCTCATATCTAATTCAACTATTTTTTCGTATTATAAACTTATCACTTTTACATCCATCTCATATTTTTAATTTAAAAATATAATTTTTAAATAAAAAATAATAACTAGATATGTGGTATGATTGAAATATGAGATGAAGAAATATTAGATAAACACGAGATATGTAACTGTTAAAACACACGGGTTGTCCATTATCTTTAATAGTAAATATATATATATATATATATATATATATAAAAACTAAAGTGAAATTCTTTTAAAGGTTTAGTAATTAGTATAACATCAAAATTGAAAGTTTGAGAAGGAAAATAAAATTTGGCTGAAAATTTAATTATGGACCGAATGTTTGAGACTAAAGTAAATGGCTGAGAATTTAGGACTAATGGTGCAATTCACTCAATATTTTTTCTCGTGATTTTTTTTCTTTTTCATTTTTTTTTTTTTATTTCGGTGGTCGGGGTGGGGAGGGGACTTTTCTATTGCGCTCTGCTTGCAGAAGAAGATTATGACTTGTTGCTGCATTGATGTCGTCACTGCTGTCGGTGGCCAGTCAACCATGCCCTTTTGATAATTGAATGGGTGATACATATCTTAAAACAATATTAGCCCAAACATTTTGGGACAAATTGGTAACTTATATTACTTTTCGAATGGGGTAAACTTTAAATTATTCATATTGATACAGCGTAATTTTTACTTTACTCAATGATTTAAAAAGCTACATTTTCCTTAAAAAAAAAAAAAAAATTTACTAAGCTATAATTTGCATTTTCAGTGGTTTTAGCTCAATTTTATTTTGCCACTCTGTGTGGTTTAGAGAATTACACTTAACTATCTTGTAATTTAGCATATTTTTACTTTTGCATTATGTGATTTTTCAAAAATTTTTATTTTGCCACCCTCTTTGATATAAATTTTTTTTTATAAAATAAAAAATTTTAATCATAAGAGGACAAAGTGTAATTTTTTAAATCACCACATGGCAACATGAAATAGGTTTTTTTTTTTTTGGGAAAACTTCAAAAGCCCCCCATGGTTTCACACTTTCTCACTTGAGTGCCCTGTGGTTTAAAATGTATCAATTTGGTGCCATGTGGCTTCATTTTTATTTTTTTATTATCAATTTTACTAATTTTTTTTTTTTTAAATCAGTGACAAAGTTAAAACTAAAGGATACTAAAGTGAATATTCGATAAATCTAGGTGAGTATTTGAAGTTTTTTATATATAATTTAAATATTAACGAAAAAGCTATAGAAAAGATAAAAATGAAATCACGGGTTACCAAATTGATATACTTTAAACCACAGTGCACTCAAGTGAGAAAGTGCAAAACCACAGGGAGGGTTTTTGAAGTTTTTTCTTTTTTTCTTTTTGAGTACAATGACTTGGTTGGCCCCGTTTGATACTACATGAGTTCTACAGTTCTAATTATGAGGACAATTTTTTAACCGTTTATTATCAAATCAAAATTTTTGAATAATGTAACATCAGATCGACTCCGTTCTATGTTTCCTCCATTTCAAAAGATTCCGAGGTTGATTTCTTAAAAATTAATTTATTCGATGTTGGACGCTGCCAGTGTGATTTATGCAAAACGATTTTGAGTGATACAGCCGATTCAACATGATTTATGCAAGACGATTTCGAAAAATACAATCGATTCAACAGTTGGAATGTATTTGAACACCGTTCTGAATAGATGGACGGTATTGAACATCTTTTTATTATATATATATGGAGGGGGTGGTGGTGGGGTTTGTCAAAGAGTTCTACTTGGACTACTGTCGATAGTAAACGGCTTAACTTACTACCGATTTTGTTTGCAATAATAAAGCTTCCAAATAAACAACCGGCACTATTGAACATAATTTAGACCATTTAAACTATCTAAAAATTATATTTCATCCTTTTCTAATTTTGTTCTCTTATTCATCAAGTAAACAGAAAATAAATGGCTGAAAATAAATATCCTTCAAAAAATTATGATACAATTTTTGCTTTTAAGATCTTGAGTCTAAATCTTGTTTTAAATAATTATAAAAATTTACAAATAAAAATTCAACTGATTTGAACATTTTATGCCGTTAAGCTAGCAAACGCACAACATTGACCCTTAAAATTACAAACTTTTTTGACCTTTTGATTGTTTTGTGATATCGAAAAAACATGAATTAGATTGTAAGACTTAAATATAGCGATCTAACAAATTTAAATAAATAATTATAACAAATTATAAGTAAGGTCACCCATTCTATGATTACTCTAATTCTAGCACATTTAACTCTTTTAATATTTTGGATCTAACCATCGCCCAAATGTTATAGTCGGATTAAAAGATTTAGCCTTATTATATCTCATATATATAACTATTTGTCTATTTCTAACCCAGAATATCACATTTCTTCGGCCCCTAAGCCCTGCCCTCGTAAGGCTCAAGCATACTCACAAATACCAGTCAATATGAGACTCGCCTCGCTAGTTTTAGCCGATCCTATGGTAGCCGCACTCCACCTACAACGGGTCATCATTAGGGGAGCTACGCTCTATCCACTGTATAATTCTGGCTCAGTCGAGACTTATCTCATATTTTCAGTTGGTGCTTAGATTTGAAACCAATTGGAATACCCTACTTTCCAGAGAGTCATCCATCGTAGGACTACTTTAATCCTAACATGCTTAACTCTTTTAATGTCTTGAACTTAACCACCAAACAAAGTACCATAATTAGATTAAGAGATTTAACTCTATTGTATATCATTTATAGAATTATTTCAAATTCCGAAGAATTGTCACATAAAATTTGAAGATAATATTATCACTCGCCTCATGGTCATATTCTAGTGATCGCAGTTGCCCTCTTTAATATTGCCAAAATAAGTTATATCTCTCTTTCCGTACCATAACATTGAAAATATACACGGAGAATGAAATTGATTTGCACTATTTTCAAAGATCACTAATCATACTTTTCCTTTTATTAGGGTTTTGCTTGATTGTGTCATTGCTGTTGTGTGCTCATTTGTTCGTTAATTATCTCACAAATTTTAAACGAGAATCTACACTTTGTGTGCATGGTGGTTTCTTAGTTTTTTTTTTTTTAAAAGTCATTACTTGAAATAAGAGTGAAATTCAAGGTGCAGTTAAATCATCTGCCCTTTTGAAAGTAAAAAAAAAAATTAAAAAAAAAAACATTTGAACATGAGGGGTGATTTTTATTAGAAGTTATTGAACTCTTTTTTGCACTTACAGTTCAAATATAAGCTGTTATTAGATTTGCTCTGTCTCTCGTATTAGATGCTCATTATTTTTACTTTTGTTAGATGAGAAGGAAGGAAATAAAAATAAAAATATTGTCCCATTCTTGTTTCCAGAACTGAACAAATATTAAACATGAGGAAATTAAGATGGGATATGATCAAGCCGAGTTTTTTATTAGGTTTAATTTGTTAACCTCAGATCTAGAGTCAAGTTTTCTTTTTTTTTCAAAAAAAACTCCAATTACAAACTAGAACTAATATAGTAAACGATATTAGGATTTTTTTTTTTTTCACTACCAAATCAATGACAATTAATTCATAACCTGCTAATTGAAATATTTTTTTGCCACGTGTGAAATGACTAGGATCTTATTGGGGTGTCTGATGTGCAATAAGAAGGGAACACTATGCCACACTTCAGTTTACACTCTCTGGGAGATGAGTCGACTTACAGGAGACACAATACGTGCGAAGGAACTAAAGACAATTGCCTGCATCTGGTAGGTAATTTAGCTCAAACGGAACAGACGTATCTTTCAAAAGAAAAAACATTCGCTAAAGCAGATGTTAATAGACGTCCGTATGGTGCGGGATCAGTCAAGTAGATTTGGTATAACGTAAATATTCCTCTTGACGGCCTCCAGTAGCGCGGTTTCTCTTCAGGTGGCAAGGCTTTTCTTCGTCCTTCTTTCCACTTGTACTATGGGAGGGATCCTTCTTCTCCTCCTTCTGTTTTTCCTTCCATGTGTTTTCTTTTTCTCCTTTTCCCCTTCAAATTTACTAGAGACCTGGCAGTCTCTCTCGGTAGTCAAATTCATTATCTAAATGAATGAAGTGATAGCATACTACCATTCTCTCAAAAAAAAAAAAAAAAAAACTAAATTACACCTGTGCACTTTTAGATACTTATTGTTTTTAGCATTGTTAAATGAGTAAGAAGAAAAATAGTCTCATTCTTGTTTTCAGTGATGAACGGACTGAAAATTAGACATGAGAAGATTAAGATGGGATAGAATCGAGCCGCGTCTCCTTGCACTACCAAATCAATAACAATTAATTCATAACCTGCTAATTAAAATATAATTTTTTTTTAGAGTGAAAGGTTGCATGATATTTATTTTGTTTATTTTTTTATAAATAAATTTAATTAAAAATATAAAATAATTAGACTTTGAACTTGGCATATAGAATACCAACTATCAATCTTCTACCCGCTGTTAACTCAACTGTAGTTGGCATCTTTCCCACATTTTAATATTTTTCTTTTGAAATGCATTGGGGTCTATACACCGTAAGAAATTACAAAGCAATGCACAAAGGGTAAACTTCAAATAGCTTCTTCGTGGTTTCGCACTTTTTCACTTTAGTACCATATGGTTTAAAGTGTAACAATTTAGTACCCTGTGGTTTTATTTTTCTTTTTTTGTCAGTTCCTCCATTAATATTTTATTAAATTGTATACAAAAAATTTTAGATACTACATCTAGGTTTATCGAATATTTATTTTAATATCTTTTAGTTTTAACTTTATCATGATTTAGCGAAAAAAATTAGTGAAAGGAGATAATAAAAAGAGAAAAATGAAACCATAATGTACTAAATTGATACACTTTAAATTACAGGATACTAAAATAAAAAAGTATAAAACTACAAAAGTGATATTTAAAGTTTTTCCGTACACAAATGCATACTACACGTTACTACAGACACCACTTGGTTTACTTTTTACTACTGTGCAGCTGATCATCAAGCTCTCATTTATTCATTTTCTAAACACTTTCATTTTATTTGCGACAAATTTCTAGGCAACAATATTTGGTACTAAATCAATTGATCGAGGTATTAGCATTCCAGATGGCCTGGAGCTCCTTCAAAAACTCTACCAGCTTGTCGACTTCTGGGATCAGTTCCTTCACGATCGCGACAGAGCAGAACCGCTCCGCCCATTCAGCTAAGAGAGGAAACTTCGTCCTGTCAATGAGTTTCATATCCAATATCTTCTCTATCGCCTTCACCCACCCCAAAAAGCTCCCGAGAACAATGTCGAGGTAGCCCACACTATCTCCGCCGAAGAAAGGCTTTTCTTTGAAGCTTTTCTCATAAGCCTCTTCTAGTAAAGTAAGTCCTGCGAACGATTGTTCTACAGGTTCTGCTTTATCTTTTTCTGTCTTTGCTTCTATAATCTCTGCTTTTGTAATATCTCTTGTGACGGGAAACCACTGCATTTAAAGAGAAGTGGGTATACGGAAGAAAACTTCATAAAACTTTTCAATTTATTGCAATATCAAAAAAAGCCTTTTCGCTTAAAATATTTATTGATTTTGCACCTTTATATATCTAATCCACTTTTTAGGATTTTTCAGATTTGATCTTTTTTTAAAAAAATAACCAAACTATACCATTGTACTTTTCAAAATATTTAATGTGTATACCTTTTATATATCATTTGTACTTCTCAAAATATTTAATGTCTATAACTTTTATACAATTTGAAGGAGGGATAGTTTGGCCATGTTTTTGAAAAGACAAGCCAAATATGTAAAATCTTAAAAAGTTGATCAGATTGATTTGCAAAAATGCAAAATTTATAAATTCTTTTATACCAAAAAAAGACTTTCAAACAATAACCAACATTCTAAAAAAGTTAGAATTGAAATATTATACACCACTATTCAAAATTCTGTAATTGAGACTTAAATTCAAAATCCTTCCAAATCCGAGGCCGTGCCTTATTATTAGATCCCAATGGCTTAGCTATTAGAGGTAGCAAATCATGTAGATCTTATTGTTCTACGTGATCGAAGCAATTTTTGCTGAAGCAAAAGTAGGAGCAAACAAAATTCCAAGCTTAGAATAACATACCTTGTCATCTATATAGCCGGCCCAAAAGTGCGCGATGGCGCGATCGTATGGATCAGATGGAAGCAACGAGGGCCCAGTTCCGGCCCAAACTTCGTCGATGTATTGGAGGATGATCGCGGATTCGCAAATTGGCCGATCCTTGTGGATCAAAACTGGCACCTTCTTGTACACTGGATTGGATTTGAGGAGGAGCTCACTCTTATTTTCCCAAATCTCTTGCTCCAGATACTCGTAGCTAACCCCCTTGAGTTCTAAAGCAATTTGTACTCTAAGAACGAAGGGGCTGGGCCATGCTCCAAGGAGCTTCACTTCATCTCCTGACCCTGCCATATTATGTGGGAAATAGTTTCCCCTACAAGATAGAAGAGTTAATTAAGTAAACAATATTATAGAGGTGGGCAACGAATTTGCTGTGGATTCTGGAGCTTGTGTTGATGTGGGTATTTATAGAGATAAGAGAGGTGTGAAATGAGTGGTTGGGTAGGTTAGGTTGTATGACGTTGTGGGGGTTTGGCGAACAGAAATGTTATTTGTACATTCAGGTACCGTTTGAGTCGGATATAAATAAGAACTAGCTATTATAGGAATAGATACAAGTATAGGATAAGCAAAATAGCGTTTGGATAAAAATTGAATTATTTCCGGGAATAAGAAAAATAACGTTTGAATAGATAATATGGAATAAGAAAAATAGTGAATAGTTATATATAGAAAATTGAAGTATTAGTAAGAATAATTATACCGGTTTATTTCAGAGACCCGAGAACCACTATTCTCAGATAGTAAATATAGATATAGATGTAGATATAAATTATTTAAAAATTTTTGAAAAGATATATCATTAATATTTTTAATTCTTTTTTCTAATTTTCTACCCGTCGCATCGCACGGGTTACTACACTATTAGTCATTAATTGATCCAGCAGAAGAAAATATTACTTGAATAAAGAAAATATTACTTGAATAAATTACATTACTAGGCCCCAAACTTTTGAGTTAGCACTTTAGTTTTTATCTGAGATTAAAAATTATTGCTCATTTCTAATTCAACTATTTATTCGTACTATAAACTTATCACTTTTTCATCCATCTCATATTTTTAATTTAAAAATCTAATTTTTAAATTAAAAATAATAACTAGATATATGGTACGATTGAAACATGAGATGAAGAAATATTAGATAAACACGGGATGTGTAACTGTTAAAATACACATGCTGTCGATTCTCTTTATATATATATATATATATATATATATAGAGAGAGAGAGAGAGAGAGAGAGTTGAGCTAGAATATTCTCAAAAGCACGAAGGGGTGGTGCTTTTGAGTTTTTAACCATTAGATTGAGAGATGTAGGATTGAGATGATGGTGGTAGGTGATTGTAGGTGATGGTAGATAGAATAGTGTTTGACCCAAGAGGTATTAGTAATGAAGGAATAGATTCAAGGATTATAAACTTAGAAGCACCAAGGGGTTGTGCTTCTAAAGATATTCTAGCTTAATTTTATATATATATATATAGCCCGGCTACTATACTATTATAAATACATACAATCATCGCTTTCGTACTCATAAGTTATTTTCGATGATAGAGCTTCCGAATCGACGATCCATACTGTTAAACATTATCTAGAGCATTTAAAACTTCTAAAAATCAAATTTTATAATTTTTCGATATCATTTACCTTACGATCAAAAGCTGACAAAATTGAAAATTTTTAACGACCGGTATGGGATACTTGCTAGTTTAATGGTGTAAAAGAATAGAAATAGGTTGAATTTTTGATAGAAAATTCTATTCACTACCTAAATAAAGGTGAATAACTCCGATCTTAAATTGAAGGGCCCGATCATCCATTTTTAGGATGTCGTTCGATTTTGACCATTCATTTTATACACGCTTGATAGACTTTATGATAATTTAGAAAAATTACGAAATATATTTTCTAAAAGTTTCAAATACTCTAAATCATATTTAACGGTGTGAATCGTCCATTCGAAAGCCCTAACATAAAAAATAACTTATGAGTACGAAAGGCTCTATACTTATAAGAGTATAGTAACCCTACTTTATATATATATATATATATATATAGAGAGAGAGAGAGAGAGAGAGAGAGAGAGAGTTGAGCTAGAATACTCTCAAAAACACCATGAAGATGGAGCTTTTGAGTTTTTAAACATTGGATGAAGAGATATGAGGTTGAGATGATGGTGGTAGGTGGTGGTAGTTGAAATAGTGTTTGATCCAAAGGCTATTAGTAATCAAGGAGTAGATCCAAGAGCTAGAAACTTAGAAGCACGAAGGGGTCAATGTGAGGTTCGTCTCACTAGTTTTAGCCGACCTTATGATAGCCGCACTCCACCTAGCTACAATGGGTCATCATCTGGAAAGATGCGCTCTACCCGCTGTATAATTCTGGCTCACCTACAACAGGTCATCATCCGGAAAGCTGCGCTCTACTCGCTATATAATTCTGACTCAGTCGAGACTCATCTCATACTTTGTACTGGTGATTAGCTTTGAAATCAATTGTAATACCCAACTATTCTAATCCTATGCCCTTTTGAAAGTAAAAAAAAAAAATTAAAAATTAAAAAAAAGAAGCATTTGGACATGAAGGGTGATTTTTATGAGAAGTTATTGAACTCTTTTTTGCACTTATAATTCAAACATAAGCTATTATTAGATTTGCTCTGTCTCTCGTATTTATCTTACTATTATGAAAAAGAAATTTATGCTGAATCACATCTGTGCACTTTTAGATGCTTATTATTTTTACTTTTGTTAAATGAGAAAGGAAGGAAATAAAAGTAAAAATATCGTCTCATTCTTTTTTTCTTCTTTTTTTTTTAAGAGAGAGATAGATAGTATACTACCCGCTTCGTTTATTTCTTTTAGAAATAAACTTAGCTAAAAATGCCAATCAACTAGAATTCGAATTTGGAAACTTGGATACCAACTATCAAATCTTTTGCCACTTGCGTCAGGACCTGACAGTCTCATTCTTGTTTCCAGTGATGAACTAAACAAATATTAAACATGAGGAAATTAAGACGGGATCTGATCAAGCCGAGTTTTTTAATGAGTTTTTTATTACGTTTAATTTGTTAACTTCAGATCCAGAGTCAAGTTTTTTTTTTTTAAAAAAAAAACTCCAATTACAAACTAGAACCAATATAGTAAACCACATTAGGATGTTTTTTTTTTTTTTTTTTTTTTTGAAAGCCTTGACCCCAAGGGATGTCAGATCCGTCACAAATACGGAAANAGAGAGAGAGAGAGAGAGAGAGAGAGAGAGAGAGAGAGAGAGAGAGAGAGTGTTGAGCTAGAATATTCTTAAAAGCACCATGAAGATGGTGCTTTTGAGTTTTTAGACATTGGATGAAGAGATATGAGGTTGAGATGATGGTGGTAGGTGGTGGTAGGTGAAATAGTGTTTGACCCAAAAGCTATTAGTAATCAAGGGGTAGATCCAAGGGTTAGAAACTTAGAAGCACCAAGGGGTCAATGTGAGGTTCGTCTCACTAGTTTTAGCCGACCTTATGACAACCGCACTCCACCTAGCTACAACGGGTCATCATTTGGAAAGATGCGCTCTACCGGCTGTATAATTCTGGCTCACCTACAACAGGTCATCATCTGGGAAACTGCGCTCTACCCGTTATATAATTCTGGCTCAGTCGAGACTCATCTCATACTTTCGACTGGTGATTAGCTTTGAAATCAATTGTAATACCCAACTACTCTAATCCTATGCCCTTTTGAAAGTAAAAAAAAAAATTTAAAAATTTAAAAAAAAGAAGCATTTGCAAATGAAGGGTGATTTTTATGAGAAGTTATTGAACTCTTTTTTGCACTTATAGTTCAAACATAAGCTATTATTAGATTTGCTCTGTCTGTCGTATTTATCTTACCATTATGAAAATAAAAAAAATATACTGAATCACATCTGTGCACTTTTAGATGCTTATTATTTTTACTTTTGTTAAATGAGAAAGGAAGGAAATAAAAATAAAAATATTGTCTCATTCTTTTTTTCTTTTTTTTTAAGAAAGAGATAGATAGTATGCTACCCGCTTCGTTTATTTCTTTTAGAAATAAACTTCGCTAAGAATGCGAATCAACTAGAATTCGAACTTGGAAACTCGGATACCAACTATCAAGTCCCTTGCCACTTGCGTCCGGGACGTTCTCATTCTTGTTTCCAGTGATGAACTAAACAAATATTAAACATGAGGAATTAAGACGGGATCCGATCAAGCCGAGTTTTTTAATGAGTTTTTTATTATGTTTAATTTGTTAACTTCAGATCCAAAGTCAAGTTTTTTTTTAAAAAAAAAAAAGAACTCCAATTACAAACTAGAACCAATATAGTAAACCACATTAGGCTGTTTTTTTTTTTTTTTTCCCGTTCACTACCAAATCAATGACAATTAATTCATAATCTGCTAATTGAAATGTTTTTTTTTTTTAGACAAAAGTAGAATGATACATGTTTAGTTTATTTATTTTGAAAATAAATTTAACTAAAAATAAAAAATAATTAGACTTAAAACTTAGCACATGGATCTGATACCAACCATCAAGTCAAAAGGCCATTTATTTAGTCTGTAATTGGCATCTTTCACACTTTCTAATATTTTCTTTTTGAAATGTTTTGGGGTCTTTATACTGCAAGAAATTACATAGCAACACACAAATGCATGCCACACATGCTACAGATACTACTTGGTCTATTTTTACTACTATATTTGTAGCTGATCATCAAACTCCCATTTATTCATTTCCCAAACACTTTGCTTTTATTCGCAACATATTTTCTTGCTATAATATTCGGATATTAAATCAGTTGCCCGAGGTATTAGCATTCCGGATAGCCTGGAGCTCCTTCCAAAACTCTACCAGCTTGTTGGTTTCTGGGGTCAATTCCTTCACTATCGTGATGGCGGAGAAGCGCTGCGCCCATGCAGCTAAGAGAGGGAATTTTGTCTCGTCGATGAGTTTGATACCTGATATCTTCTCTATCGTCTTCTCCCAGCATAGGGCGCTCCCAAAAACAATATCGAGATAGCCAACATTGTCTCCGCCGAAGAAGGGTTTTCCTTTAGAGCTTTTCTCGTAAGCCTCTTCTAATAAATTGAGTCCTGTTAATGATTGCTCTACAGCTTCTGCTTTCTCTTCTTCCGTCTTTGCTTTCATAATCTTTGTCGAAGAAGGAAACCACTGCATATAATTAAACAAAGGTGGGGATAGTGAAGAAAATTTCATAAGACCTTCTTATTTATAGCAATATCATGCCTTACCACTGGATCCAACAGCTTAGTTTCATGGGTCAAAATTTAGATGCTATATTTACGCTTTTTTTTTACAAATCCAAACGCCCTACTCAACCAAATTATTGACTCTTGCTGAAGCAGAAGCAAAAATAGGACCAAACAAATACCAAGCCTAGAATAGCATACCTTTTCATCAACATAGCCGGCCCAGAAGCGCGCGACGGCGCGTTCGTATGGATCCGAGGGGAGAATCGAGGGCCCAATTCCGGCCCAAACTTCGTCGATGTATTGGAGGATGATCGTGGACTCGCAAATGGGCCGACCCTTGTGGATCAAAACCGGCACCTTCTTGTGCACGGGGTTGTATTTGAGGAGGAGCTCGCTCTTATTTACCCAGACCTCTTGCTCCAAGTACTCGTAGCTCACCCCCTTGAGCTCCAAAGCAATTTGTACTCTATGCACGTAGAGGCTAGGCCATTCTGCAAGGAGCGTCACTTTATCTCCTGACCCTGCCATATTATATGCCGAATAGTTTTCCTGTAAGATGGAGAAGAGTTATGTAAACAATTATATGGAGATGGGCAACAAATTTGGCGTGGTTTTGGGGTTTATGTTGATGTGGGTATTTATAGAGAGGTATGAGAGGAGTGGTTGGACATATAGGTGAGGAAATGTGTGGACTATGACTTTGTGGCGGCTTATTGAAGAAAAATATTATTTGTACAACCAAAAACTTATTATTATCCAAAAATGTGCAATAGGCTTCTCCTTAAATGGGGGCAAAGAGGTGGGCCCATTTTTTTCCATTTCTCTCGCTCTCACCTAACACTTTTTCATTTTTTTTTTTTTTCCTCTCTCAGCACTTTTTTTGGGATTAATTTTAGACTAATTTGCATAAAAAATTCACTAATTTTGAGCTTTTGCAAAAGTTGACCATATTTTTTATTTTTGCAAATTCGGGCCGAATTTTTAGAAGGATAATCAAACTATTCTTTTTTCAAAATACATAAAAATTATATGCTTTAAAAACCTAGAAAAATACAACTACTAAGACATTAAGTGTAAAACTTATTGAAAATAACAACTATTAAGCCATAATTATATATACCTTTCTTGTGAAACGAGAATTCTCATTCAAAACAAAATAAAAAGAATAAAGTATAATTAATAAGATGAAAAAGTGCAACATCCTCTCAAATAGTGCAACATGCTCTTCCAAATAGTGCAATATTTATATAAATAGTGCAACATTTGCATTGTTAATACACATTTTGCATAATTTTTACACTAAATTACGTACAGTTTATAATATAATATATTATAACATACTATAAAAATTATATAATATATGTACGAATCGTGCAAATTTTACACTATTTGTACAGATATTTACACTATTTGTGTACATATTGTACTATTATGAGAGGATATTGCACCATTTAGATGTGTGTTGCACTTTTTCTTTTTGAAAATTAAATTTCATTGCGTATTAAATAAAGTGTCAAATTTCTTGTAAATGACAACTGCAAAGCCATAATTCTATATACCTTTCTCGTGAAACGAAAAACCTCATTCAAGACAAAATAAAAAGAATAAAGAATAATTAATAAGATGAAAGAGTGCAACATCCTCTTAAATAGTGCAACATGTTTTTCCAAATAGTGCAATATCTGTATAAATAGTGTAACATATGTATTATTAATATTCATTTTACATGATTTTTACACTAAATTACGTACAGTTTAGTATATTACGCGAAAATAATATAATATATTATAATATACTATAAAAATTATACAATATAAGAGGATGTTGCACCATTTAGATATGTGTTACACTTTTTTTTTTTAAAATTAAATTTTATTGCATATTAAATAAAGTGTTAAATTTTTTAGAAATGACAACTGTTAAACCCTAATTACATGTACCTTTTTCGTGAAACGAAAAATTTCATTCAAGACAAAATAAAAAGAATAAAAAATAATTCAGGATATGCTTTAACGTTGTGATGGTAGGTTACGAGTCAAGCATGCGTGCGTCCTTTTTTATTCAGGATCTGCTTTTGTTTCGTCATTGCTGTTGTGTGCTAATTTGTCATTATTTGGTCAATTTTAGGAGTAAAAAGTTTTAAATAAATGCACTACTAGTCCCCGAACTTTTTGTCAGCTTCCTAAGTAATCTCTGAATGGAGTTACAGACGCGTTGACGGACATTTAATTTTGACATTCAAGATCTTAAAATTTTTGCTAACATTTCTAAGTTAGCGCCCAAACTTTTAAAAATATTTTATTTTAGTCCTTATCATAGATAACCCTAAAGTGAGATATACATCCATTCTGTCTTAAGATCATTCTTTTCACATTAATTTTTTAAAATTTTACTAAAAATTAATTTAATTTTTATCTACTCTTAAATTAACGGTGTAAGATATACAACTTTTCGAGGTGTACAAAAGCATTTTCCAAAAAATTATTGCTTGCACGTAGTTCATCTGCTTGTTCTTACATGATAAATTTATTATTTCTTCATTCATCTTAGACTTATAATTTAAAATTTTTGACTTTTTACTTTTACCAAATTGTAACTCAATAGGCAATATTGAAATATGTGATTGAAAATATAGTCGGGAAATGCATGATGCATACACGTACAGATGCGGAGAGCGTAGGCAATTATTTATATATCTTCTAACAGAAAATATATATAGAAATTAAAATGAAACTCTTTTAAGAATTTAAGAACCAATATTGTCAAAATTGAAAGTTTGAGCATCAACGTACATGTGGCTGAAGATTCAGAAACCAATAGCGCAATTTATCCAAATATTTTTCTATTATTATTTATTATTATTATTATTTTGAGAGAGAAGGTTTTGACTAATGTCGTTAATGTCACGATTGCTGTCCGGACAACCTTACCCTACTAATTTCAAATTGTTAATGCCTTAGTTTTGGTGATAATATTTTATTTTAAAACATTATTTGCCCAGAATTTTGGGCTCAAATTGATAATTTTTAAATTTAAAAAAAAAAAACAATGACTTGGATGGCACTTGGATGGCCCAATCGGATGTTACCTTAGCTCTACATTATAGTCAATATTTTAAAATTTTAGTAGGATAAGGATTCGAAAATATTATTGATTGCTGGTCCAATCAGTGGGCTAACCACTCGTTGAACGAGTGAAATTGTTATAAATATTTAATTATTATTTTAATTTTATTATATAAATAATATAATATATTATTATTTTAATATCGTACTTAATTATTATAAAAAAATTAATTTTTAAATTAAATTAAGTAGATATAAAATTTTAAATTTTACATTTTAGATAATTAATTTGTACTGATAAAAAATAAAATTAGCTGAGTTAATTTTAAATTCTAAAGTTTTAATGTAATTTGATGAAAAAATTTAGCTGGTTTAATAAAAACAAGACTACTCACGGGTTCAATCGAATCGCTAGTTCAACTATTCAAATTAAATAAAATATCGAAATAAAAGCCCTTTCTATTTTTGTTTCTCTTTTTTGTGTTTTTTCTAATCCTTTTTTCTTGTAAAAATTTCTTTCTTTTTGAATTTTATGGTCCAATTTATAGTGATTTAAAGTCTCTTTATCGTGTTTAAACATGATGATTGAATTACTATTTTTTTTTATATTTTTTATCACCCTTTAAGTTAAAAAAAAAATGTTTAAAATATAGATATGAATACAGTAATTCAATCACTCGTATTCAACTTTAAAATACCAATATGATGCTCGTGTAGGAAAAAAAAGGATCCTTTATGCAAATATAAATTTACTAGAACCATTTAAAAAAAAAAATTTGAGAGGATTAAATATTAAAAAAAAAGTCCAAAAAAAAATTCTCCTCCTAACTTTTGTTTCTTTTTTCTTTTCTTTTCTTTTCTTTACTCTCCAGTCTCCATCCAAATGAAGTGTCAAAAGAACCACTTATTCTAATTCTAAAAATAAAAAAATAAAAAATATTTATTAAATTCCTGTATTGCAATATTCATTACCATATAAAAAAAATAAAAATTAATTTCATACAGATCCATGCAAATATAGTAAATTGTAAATATATCCCTATAAAATTTAACTTTCATAAATTGTTTCTGCAAAAGTCTGATATTTTCAAATATATTCCAACCGTTAGGATCTGTTTAAAAAATATATAATTAACAATAGATAAAATACTTAACCGTAGTTAGTTAATGAGATGAATTGATCTTCTTACCCCTCTTCAATTAATAATTTAGACTCTCGAATGGGCATATTTGTAATAGCAAAAAGGTCATTTCACTTATAAAATAAACAGTTATTTAACAATAACAAATTAAAGCAAGACTTTTACAGAAATAATATATGAAAGTTGAACTATTTAAAGATATATTTGTAATTCACTTTGTTTAAAGAAATCTGTATGAAATTAACTTACCCCTCTTCAATTAATAATTTAGACTCTTGAATGGGCATATTTGTAATAGCAAAAAGGTCATTTCACTTATAAAATAAACAGTAATTTAACGATAACAAATTAAAGCAAGACTTTTATAGAAATAATATGTGAAAGTTGAACTATTTAAAGAATATATTTGTAATTTACTGTGTTTAAAGAAATCTGTATGAAATTAATCTAAAATACAATCACACAAACACACGTCAAAAGATAAGAAGATTACACAAACGCACGCTACGACAATTAATTAACACACATGCCATGGAAACAATAATCTATCTTTATTACAACGAAACGCGATCATCAAACTGATCACTAAAAAAGTTTATTCAATTTCTCAAACCATATACCACACTCTCCCCTGCCACCGCCACTTCCCCTCCTACGTACTACCAAACTTGCGAATGCAAATCAGTTAGCCGCGGCAGCATTCATCCTGGCCTGAACTTCTTTTGCATACTCCATCAGCTTCCCGGCTTCCGGCATCAGCTTCTTCACCACCGCTGCAGCGCGAAAGCGCTCCGCCCACGCCATCAAGAGCGGAAACTTCGCGTTGTCGAGGAGTTTGATGCCGCGCATGATCTCGATCACCTCGATCCAGCGCAAGGAACTCCCGAGAACGATGTCGAGGTAGCCCACATCGTCGCCGCCGAAAAAGCGCTTCCCTCTGGAGCTCTTCTCGTAAGCTTCCTCTAAAAGCTCGAGTCCTAAAATGGCTTGTTCTGCTGCAGCCGCGTTCTCCTCGTCTGTTTTACCTCTTATAAGTCCAACTAAACTTGGGCCAAACTGCATATTTTTAAAGCACGGAATGGAAATGATCAGTTTAAACTAATAAAATACGATGATAATCATTAGAAAATATATATAAAACTAAGGACTATTAAAAACTAACATGTAATTAAATCACCGCAAGTAACTTTTAAGTGAGAGAAACAGCTACAAATTACTGTAACTTTTTCTGCTTACATGGAAACAAACAATCTCTTATTAAACTCTATTGGTAGCATATTGCTTCATTCATCTTAGACTTATAATTTAAAATTTTTGACTTTTTACTTTACCAAAATTGAACTCAATAGGCAATATTGAAATATGTGATTGAAAATATATCGGGAATGCATGATGCATACACGGTACAGATGCGGAGACGTAGAGCAATTATTTTATATATCTCTAACAGAAAATATATATAGAATTAAAATGAAACTCTTTAAGAATTTAAGAACCAATATTGTCAAAATTGAAAGTTTGAGCATCAACAGTACATGTGGCTGAAGATTCAGAAACCAATAGCGCAATTTATCAAATATTTTTCTATTATTATTTATTATTATTATATTTTGAGGAGAAGGTTTTGACTAATGCGTTAATGTCACGCATTGCTGCTCCGGACAACCTTACCTCTACTAATTCAAATTGTTAATGCCTTAGTTTTGTGATAATATTTTATTTTAAAACATGCGTTGATGAACATTTAATTTTGACATTTGAGATCTTAAAACTTTTGCAAACATTTCAAGTTAGCGCCCAAACTTTTAAAAATATTTTATTTTAGTTCTTATCATAGATAAAAAAAATTAGAGCAATGCTACAGTTACACCCTAAAGTGAGATATACATCCATTCTATCTTAAAATCATTCTTATTATATTAATTTTTTTAAAATTTTACTAAAAATTAATTCAATTTTTATCTACTCTAAAATTGCAGGTGTAAGATGTACACAACTTTTTGAGGTGTACAAAAGCATTTTCCAAAAAATTATTGCTTGCACGTAGTTCATCTGCTTGTTCTTACATGGTAAATTTATTATTTCTTCATTCATCTTAGACTTATAATTTAAAATTTTTGACTTTTTACTTTTACCAAATTGTAACTCAATAGGCAATATTGAAATATGTGATTGAAAATATAGTCGGGAAATGCATGATGCATACACGTACAGATGCGGAGAGCGTAGGCAATTATTTATATATCTTCTAACAGAAAATATATATAGAAATTAAAATGAAACTCTTTTAAGAATTTAAGAACTAATATTGTCAAAATTGAAAGTTTGAGCATCAAAGTAAATGTGGCTGAAGATTCAGAAACGAATAGCGCAATTTATCCAAATATTTTTCTATTATTATTTATTATTATTATTATTTTGAGAGAGAAGGTTTTGACTAATGGCGTTAATGTCACGATTGCTGTCCGGACAACCTTACCCTACTAATTTCAAATTGTTAACGCCTTAGTTTTGGTGAATATTTTATATATATATATATAATTTTATTTATAAAATATATTCATTTATTATATATTTATTATATATAGTATTTTATTTTTATATAAAAATATTATTATATAATATTTTATTTATAATCATAATATAGTTTGTTATTTTTGTTACATAATTAGCTTAATTTTATATTTCTTTATTCATATATTCTTAAAAAATATGAGTATTTATACTAATAGTATAAATTTTGAGAGAAAAAAATTTAATTTAATAGCCGAATTTTTAATTTCGAATTTTTAATTGGTGAACGTATAATATCTGTATAAATCACGTATCCGAATAATTACCGAATCCGTTTTTTAGCCGTATTTTTCAACGAATTTAAAAATTAGAAAACGAATTTTAATCGAATTATATCCGTACCGAATTTTTGCCGAATCCGAATTAACTAACTATGAGTAATACAAGAGCATCGTGCTATTAGGCAAAGCGGTAGAGTACTGCACCTTAGATGGTTAAAATCTAGTTACTCCTTATTGAACGGGCACTATAAGTAATTATAGAAAAATAATTTGGGTATTAATTTCTTTAATGAGTCATTTTTACGTCGTTAAACAAACAAACAACTTATATATGAGATAAAATATTGTCAATTTTTAAATTTTTTGTTCAAAAATTTTTTTATAAAATTTAATGTTTAAAACCCAGATTAGGGTGTCGTTATTATGAGTCAACAATTTTTCGAGTCAAAGTATGCTTTCGTACTTTTCCATTTAGGATTTGCTCTTGTTTCGTCGCTGCTGTTGTATGCTAATTTGTCATTAATTGGTCCAGCAGAAGAAAATATTACTTGAATAAAGAAAATATTACTTGAATAAATTACATTACTAGGCCCCAAACTTTTGAGTTAGCACTTTAGCTTTTATCTGAGATTAAAAATTATTGCTCATTTCTAATTCAACTATTTATTCGTACTATAAACTTATCACTTTTTCATCCATCTCATATTTTTAATTTAAAAATCTAATTTTTAAATTAAAAATAATAACTAGATATGTGGTACGATTGAAACATGAGATGAAGAAATATTAGATAAACACGGGATGTGTAACTGTTAAAATACACAGGATGTCGATTATCTTTATATATATATATATAGAGAGAGAGTTGAGCTAGAATACTCTCAAAAGCAGCAAGGGGATGGTACTTTTGAGTTTTTTAACCATTGGATTGAGAGATGTAGGATTGAGTAGGTGGTGGTAGGTGGTGGTAGGTAGAATAGTGTTTGACCCAAGGGGTATTAGTAATTAAGGAGTAGATCCAAGGGCTAAAAACTTAGAAGTATCAAGGGGTTGTGCTTCTAAAAGTATTCTAGCTCAATTATATATATATATATATATAGAGTCCAGCTACTATACTATCAGTAGTACGGGGCCTCCCGTGCTACCAAGTTGGTTTTGATGATGCGGCTTCCAAATCGACGATCGGCTCCATTAGACTTGATCTACAATATTAAAAGTATGTGGAAACTAAATTTCATAATTTTTCGATATTATTTGACTAGTAATTAAAAGATCTCAAAATTAACCATTTTAACGGCCGATGTGGCGTGTTTGTGAGTTTAACGGTGTAAAACAATTCAAATCCGATGAAAATTTTACAGAAAATTTTTTTCACTATTTAGAGTAAGATCAATATATCTATATCTGATCTTGAATTTAAATCTTTTATCATCATTTTTTATGAGATTTTTATTTTCAGCCGTTCAATTTTAGACTATATGTTTGATAGGTAAATGATATCGAAAAATTATGAAATTTAGTTTCCAAAGACTTTTAATAGTGTAGATCAAGTCTAATGGAGCGGATCGTCGATTTGGAAGCCGCATCATCAAAAACAACTTGGTAGCACGGGAGGTCCCGTGCTACCGATAGTATAGTAGACGAACTCTATATATATATAGAGAGAGAGAGAGAGAGAGAGAGAGGGCCGGTATGCTTATGGAAGCACGGAGCCCTCCGTGCTTCCAAGTTGTTTTCGATGTTAGGACTTTCGAATTGACGATCGGCTCCATTAGAGTTGATCTAGAGTATTTGAAGTATCTAGAAAATAAATTTTGTGATTTTTCGATATCATTTGCCTAGTGATCGAAGTGGCTCAAAATCAATAATTTTAATGGCTGTGGTGAGCCAGNACTCATGTAATTAATAATTAATTATGTGTACCTTATCATCAATGTAACTGACCCAAAAGCACGCGATCGCCCGCTCGTAGGGATCAGAGGGGAGAACAGCAGGTCCACCGGCACCCCAAACTTCGTCGATGTATTGGAGGATGATCGCGGACTCGCAAATGGGCCGATCCTTGTGGATCAAAACTGGCACCTTCTTGTACACGGGGTTGGATTTGAGGAGGAGCTCACTCTTGTTTTCCCCAAATTGTTGCTCCAGATACTCGTAGCTCACCCCCTTGAGTTCCAAAGCAATTTGTACTCTAAGTACGTAGGGGCTCACCCATTGTCCAAGGAGCTTCACTTCCTTTGCCATTTTTCTACAAAATGATTCCAAAAAAGTTAGGGAAAAGATGGGTTTTTTTTTTTAAGAAGTGCTAAATTTGGATGTGGCTTTGTTGAGTGCAAGAGCGTAAGGGGTATTTATACTGTGGAAAGAGGGAATATGTGAGAATTTTCTATTTAAAAAAGTAAAGGTCTTTAGCTTGGTCAGGTTATCATGAATATAATATAATATCTATAGGTGATTGTTTGTGGTTAAAGTGAGATTGTTAGCTTAATCTAAAATATATTTGAAGTGGTGTGAAACTGGTTTGGCCAAGTGACGATCGAGACCTGTAGGTATTATATCTGTATATTTTAAGCAAATTAAATGTGTATTTCTAACTGCTCGAATTTTGATATTAAAAATTAACACCAATTATATATCCAACAGAGACCACAAGTTTTAGTCTAATTATTCTGAAAAAAAATTGTAACAAGCTTTCGAAGGAATCAGTTAGCCAACTTCTAATATAATTTCGTAATAAAATTTTGATCGGCCATTCAAATTTTACGAGTTTGGTTCTAGAACATAGTTGGTTGAGTTATCCCACCCTGTAGGTATGGAGCAAATCCAAAAAAGCAAAGGAAAAGAGATAGATAGGAGAACCATTTACATCATATGCAGGCAAAATTATAATTTTTATACTAATATTCTTAAAACAATTTTACATGATAGAGGAGTTTAGGATTGATCCCAATATCATATTACCCGAAAAGTTCAATTTACAAAAAAAAAAAAAATTAATAATAAAAAATACTACCCCGGCCAAAATGCATTCAACAATTCTAATCCTAACTCAAGAGAAAAAATTATGGCTTTGAGTTGATTTGTGGATTAAATTAGGAGCAATTTCAAACACTTCCCTCAAAAATCATAAAATATCATGGATACATTTTCAAAATTGTCAATAATATTTTTGTTCCTATCAATTAATGAATTGTATCAAAAATTCCCTCCATTACAATAATTATGAATTTTGGATTAATTTATCCCTAGTTAACCTAATAATTATATATAAATATATATGTAATATCATGTTTCATCAAAAAGTACTTTGTTTTTGTTTATGGTTCAATTTATGAATGTATTTTTTGCGTAGTTAAATTTATTAATTTTTTATATATATCAATATCATATGGGTCTCATTTTAATCATAATAAATAATTAACTGAAACTAAAAGTATATTTTACTTTTTAGTGATTTTTTTTTTCTTTGGCTAAATTAATATGATTTTGTTTATTTACTATTTGTACCGTGCAGTTTGTTGCAAATTTGCAATTAACTAGTTTTAATTTGGTACAGTTTCAATTGTATTTGTAATGTTTTCGAACAAAATAATGTTTAAGATAATTAAAAAAGTATAAACGATAGATAATATGAAAAATAAAAATTTTATTTAGTTTTTCAATGAATTATTACCAATTTGGATATTTATGTTAGTTCTCTAAATTAGAGGAATATTTTTGATATTGACATTTTAAAGGATTATGTATGTAAATGGGGTCCGGCTACTGTACTATTATGAGTACGATCGTCCTCGTACTCATAAGTTGTTTTCGATGATAGAGCTTCCAAATTGACGATCCACACCGTTAAACGTTATTTACAGCATTTAAAACTTCTAAAAATCAAATTTTATAATTTTTCGACATCATTTACCTTATGATCAAGAGGTCACAAATTTGACAATTTTTAACGACCGGTATGGGATTCTTGCTAGTTTAACGGTATAAAAGAATCAAAATTTGTTGAATTTTTGATAGAAAATTCTATTCACTACATAAATAAAGATCAATAACTCCGATCTTGAATTGAAGGATCCGATCATGTTCTTTAACACTAGGTTGTGAATGAATCTAGAGTCATGTAAGCTAGATCGAGTGGCATCTAACCTAGTGTTAAATAATATAGGTTGTGAATGAATTTAGAGTCATATAAACTAGATCGAGTGGCATCTAACCTAGTATTATTGAACATAGGTCAAGTGGCATCTAACCTAGTGTATAAAACATAGGTTGGATATGAATAACAATGAACCTAGTGTTATTGAACCTAGAATGAATCATGAGTGGCATCTAACCTAGTGTTAAAGGACATAGGTTATGGATTGAATCTAGAGTTAAGTAAACCTAGGTTATGTGATAGAGACGTTGAACCTAGAGTCAATTTGACCTAGTGAGAAAAGGACATTGGACCTAAATAGGTCAATACTATAGGGTTTGAAACCAACCCTTAAGCTATATGAAGTGGATTCCGGAATCCCTAGTGATGTGGCCGCACATGGAGCGATGGAAATTGTGGTAACAGAGATGGCAAGCGAATCCTAACTGCAGATATGTGTGGTTCTCCTCACCTAGCAGTGATTCAACGGGTATGTGTGGTTCTCCTCGCCCGGGATGTTATGAGAATAAGCTGAAATTGGGTATGTGTGGTTCTCCTCGCCCATTAGCTTATCAGATGATGCAGTCTAAATTGACTTGAACCTTACTGGGTAAAAGCGATGTAGTCGCTGCCAGATGACTAAGTCACATCTTGAGCTATTGTTGGGTGAGGTGCGATTAGTTCGCCGCCAGATGACTAAGTCATGACTTGAGTTGTTGTTGGATTTGATGCGATGAGTTCGCCACCAGATGGTTAAGTCAGATTTGCGGTAGGCTGTGACGGCAGCCAGGCTGATGTGCAGCCAGTGCGCGGACTATCCGCGGATGATTAACTCGATGCCGAGTCGGATGGTTAGCTTGATTAGGTTAATAGAAACCTTATAAGCTAGTGATAAAGGTAAGAGCTAAAGTTAGCAAAGTAAATGTAGAATTAACATATCTACTAGTTGTTTATATAGATGTATAGTTGCATAATATTCCTGTTGCATATTATGAGGCAAAGCATGATATATGTTAGTTGCATTTAAATTATGATTTCATATCTATCTATTGAACTAACATGTTGTTGCCTCCTTGGACCTATCGGTCGAGCTCTTCCCTTGGGTGGCCGTACCCACTGGGAACCATGGAATTGGTTCTCATCCCATGTTGTTTTTGGGTGTTTCAGATTCGCACGTGAGCGGCGCGAGGAAAAGGCGTAGCTCCATAAATAGCGCCCTACCCAGAGACCAGAGATAGCAATACCCCATCGACATAGCCTAGGGGTATAGAAAATGAAAAGAATACAATGTATCAATTTGTAATAAGCAAATGATGTAATAACTTAATTGCATTTGGGAGTTAGATGTAAAGTAAATGTATTATCGTGAATGCATGTAATAACATAGGATGTGTTTTATTATGATACTTTCCTTATACAATCATGATTGATATCTATTCCTAGTTGAAACCCTTGTAATGTTCATTGTATTGATTGCGACGCCTAGGACGTACAGAGAAAACTCTGTCCGTTCGGCGGTCTGTCGACGCGCCCGAACTCGGCCAAATAGGCGGGGGCCCGAGGCGTGACACATCCTTTTTTAGGACGTCGTTCGATTTTGACCGTTCATTTTATACCTACTTGATGAACTTTATTATGATTTCGAAAATTTACGAAATTTATTTTCTAGAAGTTTCAAATACTCTAAATCATATTTAACGGAGTGGATCATCGATTCGGAAGCTCCATCATTAAAAACAACTTATGAGTACGAAGGCTCCAATACTCATAATAGTATAGTAGCCATGGCCTATGTAATAAATTAGCCCTATAAATTAATAAATCAAAGTTTTTTCTTGGGTTTTAAGAAAGCAAAAATCAAAGAATCTTGAATGGCAAAATTAGATATTGTGCAAGAAAATTGCTTGCCTCTCATTAACATTAAAAAAATTATCCTTAAATGAATAATAAACTTAATTAACGGCATGACTTTCTTTTCTCGAGAAAAATATAGCAAGTTATCTGTTTCATTCATTAAGTAAAATGAACTAAGCGTACATGATGAAAGCAGCTTAGACCTTCAGCTTAGGCCTCCGGAAAAAAACATGCAATGGAAGATTAGGAAAAAAGAGTGAGACGGTAAAGAAAGAGGGGACGAGGAGAAGGCAAACGAGCGTCTTGTTACAGCGGTGCAGTCCAGTTGCTTGTCAGGAGGTTGACACGTTCTAAATTAAATGCATAGGCTAAATGTTAAATAAAGAATTTGCTTCATTTCGTCATTGCTTGCGAATGCAAATTTGAAATTGGTTAATGGGGAGTTATTTTTTATTCTTAATTTTTTTTTTCTTGGACAAGAAGAAGAGTAAGGAATTGAAAGAAAGGGAATATTCATGAGATTATTATTTGTAACGAGGTCAAATTTAGCTTTGACATCGACCACTCCCAAGGATCGGTTATAGCTTTGATACTAATTATTGGGAATCTAATACTCCTAGCTAATATAAGTTATTGCGAATCACAAAGGGGGCCTATTTGACCATTCTACATACGACCTTTTCTTCAAGAAACAAACACAACGGGATAGGTAGATGACTTATTCATACGATGCGTGTTCTTGAGATTTTTATTGGTGACGATCTTGGAGCATGCTTAGTGTAGAGATTAGGGAGATAACGTAAGCTCAGTCTGGAATAGGTGGATGACGAGGATTGGAACGCAGTCGTCGAGTATTACGCTATCCGGATTGGTAGCCTGCTGGTGACTAATTTGGGAGGTTAGGAATGACGTGATCTTTAGGAAGACCCAACCGGACCCCTTCTTTGCAGTTTACAAGATTAAACAATTGACGAATCTTTGAGAGCAATTTCTACCAGGTAATCGACGGCACATTTGTAGTCAGTATTTTTTTTTTTCACCTCCTCCGAGGCCTATATTGCCTCATCCCTGTAGCTTAGTTCATCTTTTCAATAAATGGAGCGAATAACGTGCTACCTATTTCTAAAAAAACAAAAAAAAACAAACACAACCATCACTCACCCACCCATCTCTCCTTTTATAAGTATCCATACACTATAATTCTAAAGCCTGAAAACAACACAATAACAAAAAAAAAATCACCTACACTGAAAATACTAGAGAGATTCGCAATGGAGACTAAGTTACTGGGTTCATCATTAAGCCCCTTTCCATATATCACGGATATTTTTATAAGTTTCGTGTGTGTGTCGGACATGCTCGTATTCGTATCGGACATGTGTCGATGTGGACATTTTTTGGACGCGCGTTCAATACCGATACATAGCGCAAATAATTGAAATATATATATACATATTTTTATTTTATGCGTTTATAATGTAAGATAATAAATATTTTAGCTTTTTGATAAATGCATATAAATTTTTTTGACAATATAAATAAATTATATATTATGGAGAATTTTTCTTCTTAAAATATATGAACGGTCAATAAAAATTTTACTAATTTTTATTCATATAAGAAATATAATAATATTTTATCAAAATTTATATTATATATATAATAAATATATATTATTATATTAATAATATTATATTTTATTAGCGGCATTTATGTTATACCTGTGTCCTAATTTTTTAAAAACTGTCAAGTCGTGATCGAATCGTGTCATATTCTGTGTCCCATATTAGTGTCTGTGACTTCAAGCGTTGCACATAGGGTGGAAATTACACTGAAGCTAAAGGGGGTGGTGCATGAATCCACAGAGAAAGTGAGGGAAAAAAAGAGTGAGCTACTCCTCAATTCCAATCCTGTGTATGAGATGATCCCCGTTCTCAGCCCAAGGCCCGGCCTATTTGAGAGTCCATGATGATCGACGAATTTTAGGCCATTAATGGATCGGTTGTTCTCCCATCGGATCCGTATTATCGTGCCCAAGCTCGCTTTTGGGCCAAACACATGGACGACAAGGTTTGTGGGCTAGCATGAGACCCTGCTTGGTATTATAATTATAAAATTATTTTTAAATTTTTACAAGTAAAAATTCCATATTTGATCCATGTAGCAGCAGGTAGATTTTTTTGGAGTGAAATCATTTTATTTCTGTTGTTCGCTAGTTTGCAATGCCACTCCACCATACGCCAACTTGTTGATATGATAGTGGTTGAAATTGCTTTGGAGTTGCTGTCATTGTTGTCAGAAAAAAAAAAAAAAAAAGGTCTATGAGGCCTCCTCACACTATTGTTGTTGTCGGAGCGGATTACAAAACTTTTTGCATGCTATTTTCACTGCCGTTGTTTCCGAATTTTTGTTGTTGTAGAAAATGGAAAGAACTGGATTTTTTTCTATCCTTTTTTAGTTTCATTATTTTGGTAGATCAGAGGGGGCACGCCTCCTCCCTCTCTCTCTCCCTTCAAAAAATCTCTTTTATTTTGAATTCAATGATCTAATTTGTAATAATCTTAGGGTATTTTCATTTTGAGAAATAATTTAAATATTTTTAAAAAATAAGACACTAATATAATTTTATTTTTTTTAATTTGGCCGTTTAAGACACGTATCAATTAACACCAACTTGTTTTATTTTCTTCCTCTTTTATTTTTTTCATTATTTTTTCTTATCCAAATTAATAACTGACTAGCGTAGGGACCCGCGTGATGCGGGGGGTAGAAATACTTTAGTAAAAATCTACAGACTACAGATTTAACAAACAAATAAAAAAGTTAAAAAGAAACAGAAGAAATATTTAAATATTATGAAAGATAATAAATAATAAAAGAAAAACTAAAAAAGCTCAAATTCACATTTAACTAATCATATAAAGATATTTATCTATCCTATCATCTTTCCTAACTCAAATTAGATTTCTCTTAAAAGCCAACCATTATTGCATTTGCCTATGAATATCCAAATTGTCATGCCATCAGATAATTAGTACGGAATGTAAAGGAATAGAAGAAAACGTATGAAGAAATATATGATAGTCATACAAATAAATTTAAAAATAATAATAGTTAGTTTTTACCAACCGTTAAATTGTAAAAGCCCATTTTTCATATATCTATAAGCCAACAATTTATATACTATATTTAGTTTGTTGATGCAAATGCTAATTTAATCAGTTTTTTTGATAATTTTACTCCATCAATTTTTGTGTAACTCAAATGACTTATTCATGAATAATAATGTACAACAAAAAAAAAATTGAAAAATAAAATTTTTAGAAGTTGTAGCCTCTATACACGATTTAGATCAAAATAATAATTACTGCTCTCATAAATTTGTTAGAAAATTAATACACTAAAAAGAATACTTATTTGACAAAATACTCAAAAGAACAATATCATTTGAATACAATAAGTTTATACCAAGTCAATTTCTATGACATATATTACCTTAATGACAAAACTAAGATAAGTATAAATTTAGATGAACATTAAAAGTGAAAAAAAAAATTAAACTAATTGACAAATAAAATCGCACGGAGAACGCAGGCCGATTGGAGGGATCGCGGACCTCCTCGAGCAATCTCTTATCCATCAAAACATCCTCTGCCCTCTCAACATTCACATCCATTGCATACCTGCAGCATTAAAAGTTCAACAATCAGATCATAAACAGATTGCGAGCAAATCAAAGGGAAAAAAATAACCCCCTCAAATACAATACCAAAACATCAAAAACCAAGTCCACCACTCTACATATGCACTGTAATCGGTTAATCTTCTGCTGCGGTTTTGGGAGATGAGGGGTCTCGAGGGTTGTGAGATGAGGAGGGAGCGGTTTTGGAAGATGAGGTCTCGGGAGTTGGGAGATGAAGAGGAAGCGGTTTTGAAAGATGAGGGGTCTCGGGAGTTGGGAGATGAGGAAGATGAGGGGTCTCAAAAGTTGAGAGATGAAAGGGGAGCAGTTTTGGAAGATGAGGAGGAGCGGTTTTGGGAGAAGAAGGTCACGACCAAGATATTGGGAATTCATAGATTAATATAGATGTCATGATTAGATGTCAAGCGTATTAACACCAATAAGTGTATTGTTGATGGTATTCTCTTTATTTCCCTACGTTTTTCTCCTCATGTGTTAATGCAAACAACAACAACAACAACAACAACGGAATCTTCCTCCTAACTTTTTTTTTTTTCTTTTCTCTTCTTTACTCTCCTGCTAAATAAAAAGTCAAAAAAACCACTTATTCTAATTCTAAAGATTAAAAAAAATAAAAATATTTATTAAAGTCCTGTATTATTGCAATAATTCATTACTATATATATAAAAAAATTCACAAAAATACATGTGAAAAGGTAAGAAGATTACACAAACGCGTGCTACCACAATCAACACACATGCCCCGGAATCAATAGTCCATCTTTATTACAACGAAACGCGATCATCAAACTCACTAAAAAAGTTTATTAAATTTCCCAAACTAGCTACCACTTTCCCTCCAACTACTAAACTTTGAATGCAAGTCAGTTTGCCGCAGCAGCATTCATCCTGGCCTGAACTTCTTTTGCATACTCCATCAGCTTCCCGGCTTCCGGCATCAGCTTCTTCACCACCGCTGCGGCGTGAAAGCGCTCCGCCCATCCCGCCAAGAGCGGAAACTTCGCATTGTCAAGGAGTTTGATGCCGCGCATGATCTCGATCACCTCGATCCAGCGCAAGGTACTCCCGAGAACGATGTCGAGGTACCCCACATCGTCGCCGCCGAAAAAGCGCTTCCCTCTGGAGCTCTTCTCGTAAGCTTCCTCTAAAAGCGCGAGACCTAAAATGGCTTGTTCTGCTGCAGCCGCGTTCTCCTCGTCTGTTTTACCTCTTACAAGTCCAACTAAACTTGGGCCAAACTGCACATTTTTAAAGCACGGAATGGAAATGATCAGTTTAAACTAACATAATACGATGATAATCATTAAAAAATATATATATAACTAAGGACTATTAAAAACTAACATGTAAATCACCGCAAGTAAAATATTGTAAACCTTATAAGTGAGAGAAACAGCGACAAATTACTGTAACTTTTTCTGCTTACATGAATAAAATAATATTCTCTATATTCCCTGTGAACGATTATTATCAATTTGTTAAAAAAAATTCAAATAAGAACAAACGACTATGATCAACCTGTTCAAAAAAAGTATTCATATCTATCTAAAAATTTAATTCTACAAACGATTATGATCAATTTATTAAAAGTATTTCAAATAAAAACGAACGATTATAATCAATTTGTTAAAAAATAGCATTACTTCCCATCTATTTTACATTAAAATTTAAATATGAGTTTAAAGCATAAATTAAATTTAATTTTTGATATCAAATTTGACTTAACAATTAAAATATTTTAATTATATAATAGATCAAAATTAAATTTTAAATTTTGAAATAAATATAAGTTAAAGTTTGATGTTTTAGTTTAAGACATATATTTAAATTTTAGATTCGTCATAAATTAAAAAATATAAAAAAATATTTAATGTATATAAAAAGAAACAATATAAAATATTGCAAATATTTTCTAATAAAATATAACATATAAATTTATAAATTATAATTTTTATTGTAAATTTTAAATAAATATAATGTACAAATTTATATTGATTTAAACTAAATCAAAATAATTATTACGTGCATTTGCACGTACACTCAACTAGGATATATATACATATATAGTGTAGAGCTACTATGCTATCAGAAGTATAGAGAGTTTTATACTTCTGACTTTTTGACCCTTAGATTAAAAATTATATGGTTGGGATTTACGGTCCCCCCTAGGATTGAGTAGTACCCCTAGGGTTGAGTGGTCCCTACAGGGTAATAGTATTAATCCAAAGGTTAAAAATGATCAAAAAGGTTTGTCTAAGGGTCAAAAAGTCGGAAGCACCAGATTCTCTATACTTCCGATAGCATATATAGTAGCTCTACTATATATATATTTGCTTCAAATATATGTCTCGGATATATTTTTTTGAAATATATAATTCTGCTATTAATACATGTTAAGTCATTTTGAATTAAACTCCCGTTAAATTTCTATCAAAGTTAAAAAAGAGTCAAGATACCGCTTTTATTTTTAACTTAAGAATAAATAAGAAAAATTGATGACAGTAATAGGGTATATTTGAAAGAGCCAAAAGGCTAAATATATTTTTTGCCCTAACTTAACTTTACAGAAATAACGATTGTTACTAACGGTTCATTAACAGAATTTAACTGTAGGGATATATTTAAAAAACTTATAATGTTAAAAGATATCTTTTATATTAAACTTTTAAGAAAGATAAATAAGAAAAAGTCTGAAACTATTCCGGAGTGTATAAGCAAATGCCCTAGTATAAAACTAATATAATATGACGGTCGATACAATTCATTTTAAAAAAAAGACTTAAGAGAACTAATTTAAAACCAACAAATCAGCGTGAGTAAAATATTGTAAAACTTGTGAGTGTAAGTTGGAGAAACAATTACAAATTCCTGTTGAGTTCTAGAATTTACAACATTACTTAAATGAACATTTTAACTCGAAAAAACAATGACTTTTTCAACTAATATGAAAACAAACAGTCTCTTATTAAACTCAAGTGTTAGCATACCTATTTCTTAAAAAAAAAATAATACTCTTATAATTAATTATGTGTACCTTATCATCAATGTAACTGGCCCAAAAGCGGGCAATCGCCCGCTCGTAGGGATCAGAGGGGAGAATAGCAGGTCCACAGGCACCCCAAACATCGTCGATGTATTGGAGGATGATCGTGGACTCGCAAATGGACTGATCCTTGTGGATCAAAACGGGCACCTTCTTGTACACTGGATTGGATCTGAGGAGGAGCTCACTCTTATTTTCCCAAAGCTGTTGCTCCAGATACTCGTAGCTCACCCCCTTGAGTTCCAAAGCAATTTGTACTCTAAGTACGTAGGGGCTCGCCCATGATCCAAGGAGCTTCACTTCCTTTGCCATTTTTCTACAAAATGAACCCAAAAAGTTAGGGAAAAGATGGTTTTTTTAGAAAGTGCTAACTTAATTTGGATGTGGTTAATTTTGATGTGTACAAGAGCATAAGGGGTATTTATAATGTGGAAAGAGGGAATATGTGAGAATTTTTTATTAAAAATAAGGGTGTTAAAGCTTGGTGAGGTTGATCTGTAGGTGATTTTACATGGTCAAAGTTTAAATAAAGCATTCTGGCTTGAGGCTGTTGACTCAAGTGGTCGGCATTCTGTCCTGCGACGAAAAGTCAGGTTGAATCGAGTCATATTCGAAATGACAAGAGATCAGGTTAGATTGAGTCATATTCGAAGTGGTGTGAAGCTACTTAGACTAAATCACAATAGAAATCCGTATGCGTTGTTTTTATACGTTTTAGACGAATTGGTTGTGTATTTCTAATAGCTCGAGTTTTTAAGATTAATAATAGTTAGTACCAACGATCCGACAGAAACCATAAGTTTTAGTCTAATTATTCTGAAGGAAAATTGTAACAAGCTTTGGGAGAAATCGGCTAGTTAGCTTTTAGTATGATTTCGTAATAAAAGATCCCAAGTTCAAATTAATTTAAAAAGTTTGGGTCTAGAACATAGTTGGTTGAGTTCAAATTAACCCAAAAAAGTAAAGGTAAATTGACAGAGAAAAAAACCACTTACATCATCTACAGGCGAAATTATAATTTTTATACTAATATTCTCAAAACAATTTTACATGATGGCCGAGTTTATAGTTTGATTCTAATACTATGTTACCCAGAAAATTTTAAATAGACAAAATAAAAACTACCCAAAAATGCATTAAATTAATGAATTATGTTAAAAATATCCTCTATTTCAGTGATTAAGAATTTTTGACTAAGTTACCATTAGTTATACATAGTAATTATAAATAAATGTGTAGTATCACGTCGGGGTATCAAATTTAGTTTTGTCAAACAATTACTCGGTTTTGTTTATAATTCAATTTATGAATGTATTTTTAAGGTACTTAAGTTCATCGTTTATTTTTTTATATCAATATCATATGGGTCTCATTTTAATCATAATAAATAATTAACTAAAACTAAAATTATATTGTACAATTTTTTTTCCTTTGTGTAAATTAATATGATTTTTTTATTATTATTTGTACGGCGAAGCTTGTTGCAATTAATTAATTTTAATTTGGTATACATTCAATTGTATTTGTAATGTTTTCAAACAAAATAATGTTTAAGTTAATTAAAAATATATATATAATAGATAATAGGCAAAATGAAAATTTTATACAATTTTTTAATGAATTATTAGTAATTTGAGTACTTACGATAGTTTTTCTAAATTAGACTGATATTTTTAATGTTAACACTTTTTTTTAAAAAAAAAAGATAGCATGCTACCGCTTCATTCATAAAGAAATTGAACTAAGCAACATACTGAGGCAGCGGAGCCTCGAGTCGAACCCGAAAAAACAAAAAAAATCTAAGTTACTGTGAAACACAGTAAGTCTTCCACATGTGTCTAAATTCGCGGGATTGCACCGAAAAAAGCTCAAGTTGCAATTTTTTTATTGAAATATTCTCTCATTCCGCTCCAACCAAATAGTCCACCGCCTTTGAATCTACTAGACCTCCAAAGCCCTCTAGTAGAGTAGCATTGCGCGAAGAGGTGATCTACTATCTCAGGCTCCACCCTACACATGGCACACTTTTAATTATCTATCGAATACAAGGTGAGAAAAAGGGTATGTACATATGAAATTAACTCTATAAATTAATAAATCAAAGTTATTTTCTTGGGTTTTAAGAAACAAAATCCGAAGAATCTTGAATGGCAAAATTTGATCTTGCGCAACAGGCTAAGAATCTCTCGCCAAAAAATTGCTTACCTCTCATTAACCTTAAAAATTTGTCCTTAAATGATTAATAAACTTAAACAGCGTGACTTTCAAAGCTCATCAAATATAAATTAAACGCATTAGTTAAATGTTGGATAAAGAATTTGCTTCATTTCGTCATTGCTTGCGTATGCAAATTTTTAACTTGGTCAATAGTCATCTTCATGATTTAGTTATAATATATATATATATATATATATATATATAGNAAAGTTTATTCAATTTCTCAAACCATATACCACACTCTCCCCTGCCACCGCCACTTCCCCTCCTACGTACTACCAAACTTGCGAATGCAAATCAGTTAGCCGCGGCAGCATTCATCCTGGCCTGAACTTCTTTTGCATACTCCATCAGCTTCCCGGCTTCCGGCATCAGCTTCTTCACCACCGCTGCAGCGCGAAAGCGCTCCGCCCACGCCATCAAGAGCGGAAACTTCGCGTTGTCGAGGAGTTTGATGCCGCGCATGATCTCGATCACCTCGATCCAGCGCAAGGAACTCCCGAGAACGATGTCGAGGTAGCCCACATCGTCGCCGCCGAAAAAGCGCTTCCCTCTGGAGCTCTTCTCGTAAGCTTCCTCTAAAAGCTCGAGTCCTAAAATGGCTTGTTCTGCTGCAGCCGCGTTCTCCTCGTCTGTTTTACCTCTTATAAGTCCAACTAAACTTGGGCCAAACTGCATATTTTTAAAGCACGGAATGGAAATGATCAGTTTAAACTAATAAAATACGATGATAATCATTAGAAAATATATATAAAACTAAGGACTATTAAAAACTAACATGTAATTAAATCACCGCAAGTAACTTTTAAGTGAGAGAAACAGCTACAAATTACTGTAACTTTTTCTGCTTACATGGAAACAAACAATCTCTTATTAAACTCTATTGGTAGCATACCTATTTCTTAAAAAAAAAAAAAAAAAAAACTCATGTAATTAATAATTAATTATGTGTACCTTATCATCAATGTAACTGACCCAAAAGCACGCGATCGCCCGCTCGTAGGGATCAGAGGGGAGAATAGCAGGTCCACAGGCACCCCAAACTTCGTCCATGTATTGGAGGATGATCGCGGACTCGCAAATGGGCTGATCCTTGTGGATCAAAACTGGCACCCTCTTGTACACTGGATTGGATCTGAGGAGGAGCTCACTCTTATTTTCCCAAAGCTGTTGCTCCAGATACTCGTAGCTCACCCCCTTGAGTTCCAAAGCAATTTGTACTCTAAGAACGAAGGGGCTCGCCCATAGTCCAAGGAGGTTCACTTCCTTTGCCATTTTTCTACAAAATGATTCCAAAAAAGTTAGGGAAAAGATGGGTTTTTTTTTTTTTTAGAAGTGCTAAATTTGGATGTGGCTTTGATGTGTGCAAGAGCGTAAGGGGTATTTATACTGTGGAAAGAGGGAATATGTGAGAATTTTCTATTTAAAAAAGTATAGGTCTTTAGCTTGGTCAGGTTATCATGAATATAATATAATATCTATAGGTGATTGTATGTGGTGTGAGATTGTTGGCTTAATCTAAATTATATTTGAAGTGGTGTGAAACTGGTTTGGCCAAGTGACGATCGAGACCTGTAGGTATTGTATTCGTATATTTTAAGTAAATTAAATGTGTATTTCTAACTGCTCGAATTTTGAGATTAAAGTTAACACCAATTATATATCCAACAGAGACCATAAGTTTTAGTCTAATTATTCGGAAAAAAAATTGTAACAAGCTTTCGGAGGAATCGGTTAGCCAACTTCTAATATAATTTCGTAATAAAAGATCGGCCATTCAAATTTTACGAGTTTGGTTCTAGAACATAGTTGGTTGAGTTATCCCATCCTGTACGTATGGAGCAAATCCAAAAAAGTAAAGGAAAAGAGATAGATAGGTATGGAGCAAATCCAAAAAAGTAAAGCAAAAGAGATAGATAGGAGAACCATTTACATCATATGCAAGCAAAATTATAATTTTTATACTAATATTCTTAAAACAATTTTACATGATAGAGCTAGGAGTTTAGGATTGATCCCATTATCATATTACCCGAAAAGTTCAATTTACAAAAAAATAATAATAATAATAATAATAAAAAATACTACCCCGGCCAAAATGCATTCAACAATTCTAATCCTAACTCAAGAGAAAAAATTATGGCTTTGAGTTGATTTGTGGATTAAATTATATACAATAAAAACGGTCTATAGCGACACTTTTAAATATAGGTACATGTCAAAAAAGTGCTGCTAGCTAAAATTACCGACACTTTTAAAAAGTGCTGTTATATGTGGGGTCGCTAGGTATATAGTGACAGTTAAAGAGTGTCGCTATAACCTAAAAGAGTGCTGCTAATTTACGAACACTTACTTAAGCATTTAGCAACCGCCGAAACTTTATCTCGTTGGCTGCGGTGGCGGAGGAGGACGACAGGAAAGGCTCTTCGTCTAGAATTTCAGTGAATTGAGTGAAGAGAGAAGAAAAAATGGCAATTGATTTTTTTTTTTTTTTTCTTTTCTGTTTGTAATTGGGCCAAATGGACTGGGTGTGGTGGGTTGAGTAGAGTAATCTTTTATTTTTGGTTTGATTGG
>NC_033628.1:9985905-9999636 GCF_001540865.1 Ananas comosus
GTTCAAAAAAAACAAAGAAAATAGAGTCTCCATACCTGTTTGAAGGAGAGGGTCGACGCGGAGCGGCCGCAGGGCGTCAGCTGGGGGGAGGTGCGCCGTCGTGAGGGTGTGGGAGATGGATGAAGAGAAGAAGAGAGCGGCAGCTAGGGAGAATTGCAGCTTAGTGAGGGTGGGAGAGGAGGGAGAGAGGAGAGCGGTACGAGGGCACGCAAGGGGTGCTCGGCCTCGGAGGCTGTGGGAGATGGGAGGAGAACACGAAGAGAGCACGAGGCGGCGCACAAGATGGAAAAGATCAGCAGAAGAGAGAGAGAAGAGAGAAATGCATTGAAGAGAGAGGAATATAGTTACGACCCTTTCCGTTAATTTGCTGCTATTTAGTCACACACGGATCTCTAAAGAAGATCCGAGGGTATAAAAACTCTCATACTACGAGTTAGGCTGCCTGACTCTATATACTAATATATATAATAATAATATATATATATATATATAAGTATATATATATTTGTGGATCTTGATCTCAGTCAGTGAATACCAAAAATTATGAAATTTGATTCTAGGATAATTTAAATGGTTCTAGGATCAGTCAATGGTAGCCACGATGTCGATTTGGAAGGTTATCATCAAAAACAAATCGGTAGAAACGAGCAGTTTACTACCGATTGTAGCCTGTCAAACTCTATATACTATATATATTATAATATATATGATCCGACTATGGTACTATCCGGATACACAAGATTGGTCTATCCGAGTTTTCCCACCATTAATTTAACCCTTGATGTAATTTTACTCGTTAGAGTTATACAATCAAACCAGACCACTCAACTCAATCCTAGAGGCCCACATTATCCTAACTACACAGCCTTTAATCCAGGGCGAAAACTATATGCACAAGTCATTGGTACTATAATAGTATTCTCCCAGCCCTAGCTTCTATATATAATATATATATTATTATAATGAGCTCTATGGCATTTATTTTTTTTTTTTTTTTTTTTTTTTTTTTAAAAGCCAATTATAGTGCTTGTAGATTTTTTAGCCATTGGATTAATAGATATGTGGTTAGGATGATGTGGTTCCCTAGGTTTAGTGGCGTGTTTGGTATTGGTTGAATAGTATAATCTAAGTTGAAAATAATCCGAAGAGTAAATCTAACGCAAAACTTACAGGCACTCAAGTGCTTGGTGCTTTACAAGCACCATATGCTGGACTATATATTAAATATATAATATATAATATTAATTTATAAAACACGTATTTCAAATTTAGTCGTCGACAGACCATTGTTAGCGGGAAAAATATTGAATTCTCATTCTTCATGTAAAATTAAATAACGTAATGAAACAACTTTTAATTTCTGTTTAATTCTCTAAAATAGAAATAAAAATATACTTTCAATTTCAACCGAAGAATATCTACATGTGAATCTATATTTTAATTAAAAATTAATTGAATTTTTTTAATCTAAAATAGAAAAGAAATTTATGCTTAGTCAAATTATTTGCTAAGAATATTTACTGTATAATCTATATTCAATAACAAAAGTTTAAAATTAATTATAAGATTAAAAAAAGATTTTGGGACTATCTATATATTACAAATGAAAATTAATTTAAAGATGATGGATTGATAAATTGTAAATCATTATTTTTGAATTAATATGATGTGCAAATTATGGATAATTTGTAAAAATATATCTCATAATAAAACGAAGATTATGACAAATTTTGTTAAATCAAAATATTTATACTTATCTATAACTTCAATCTCAACAGCAGTTATGACATTATGTTAAAATATGAAACAAAATGAACTACTAGTTCGAATATTTAAATAAGTTGCATTTCTATTCCATTTATTTTACGATTAAAATATAAATCTGAGTTAAATTGTGAATATAAATTTAATTTCTTGATTTGGATTATCAAATTTATCATCTATTATATTAAATTATTGATATTGTAGGATGTTTTTTAATAAAAATGTAACATATAAATTAGAAACATATTTTATCTTAAAATTTTTGAAATAAATAGATTTAATAAATGTTTTGTTAAAATTTTGATTAAAATAAAATTTAAAAAATTGTTACTGCATTTGCACGTACACTTCAACTATATAATAATTAAAACACGTATATATAAAACACTGTATTTCAGGTACAAATTGGTCTGTCGACAGATCATTTTTTTTAGCAGGAAAAAATATGTGATTCCTTACTCCTTACGTAAAAATAATAACGAATGAAAAACCCCTTTGTGTGAGGAGTGTCTGTTTATCTCTAAAATGAAAATAAAAAAATATACTTATCCAAAAATTTTTGCCAAGACGAAAGAATACTACTGTGAATCTATATTTAATTAAAAATTATTTAATTTTTTAAAATCGGCTAAAATAGAAATAAAAAATTTTTATTTTTTATACTTATCCAATCCAAATTTGCTAGAATATTTACCTGTAAATCTATATTTCAATACAAAATTAAAAATTAATTTAAAATGTTAAATTTAACATTTGGACTATCTAGTATATTGCATGAAATACATTTAAAAGATAGATTGATATTGATAAATTTGTAAATCATATTTTCTGAATTAATATGATGATAAATTTATGATGCATTTGGTAAAAATATACATCAAATTAAAGAAATGAACGATTATGACAATTGTTAAAAAAAAAATATTTATACTTATCTATCAACTTCAATCCTACGAACCGTTACTGATCAATTTAGTAAATATATTGAAACTAAAAATGAACTACTATGTTCAATTATGTTAATAAATTGGCATCTTCTAATCCATTTTATTTTTACATTAAAGATTTAAAATCTAAGTTTAAATTATAATTAAATTTAATTTTTGATTTTTGATATAAATTATCCATCTCTTTATTAAAATTTCAATTTGATATTGTAGATATTTTTAATAAAATGTAAGCATATAATTTAAAAATATTTTATTCTAAAATTTTTTGAATAAATGATTTAATAAATGTTTAATTGATTTAAAATAAATTTTAAAATTGTTACGTACACACTAGTATATATATATAATATATACTATATATAATATATAATATATATATATATATATATATATATATATATATTAGAGTTGAGTCTAGAATACTCCTCGATATAAGCGAGCTGTTTTTACATCGAGTTGTTTTCTGTGATAGAGCTTCCAAATTAACGATCGCTCCGTTGAACAGATTTATACACGTGACAGTGATTTAGAATATCAATTTTTTTTTTTTTTTTAAATCTTTTCGACATCATTTGCCTAAATGATAAAGGGTTTCTAAATTTTTAATTTAATGGTGATAAGAGACGTTTCTCATTTAACAGGTGTATAAAGATATCCAAATTAATTGAATTTTGTTAGAAAATTCTTAAATTATTTAAAACAAGATCTATATTCTTTGACTTGATACTAAGACTCCTATCATTCTATTTTAAGAATAATTCATTTTCAGCTTTTATTCTGCTTCAGTAGATTGGATAAAAAATAATATCGACAAGTGCGGAAATCTGATTTAAGTATTTAAATGGTTTAGATCATAATTAACAGGAGCCGATCGTCAATTTGGAAGCTCTATCAATAAAAAACAACTCGATAGTAAAACGCTAGTTTTACTATCGAAGTATTCTAAGCTCAACCTCTATATATATATAATATATATATATATATTATAACTAAATCATGAAGATTCGACTATTGACGCAACGTTAAAATTTGCATACGCAAAGCAATTGACGAAATGAAGCAAATTCTTTATCCAACATTTAACTAATAGCGTTTTAAATTTATATTTGATCGAGCTTTGAAAGTCACGCTGATTTAAAGTTTATTAAATCATTTAATGGACAAATTTTAAGGTTAATGAGAGGTAAAGCAGATTTTTTGGCGAGAATTCTTAGCCTGTTGCGCAAGATCAAATTTTTGCCATCAAGATTCTTCGGATTTGTTTCTTAAAAACCCAAGAAAAATAACTTTGGTTATTAATTTATAGAGTTAATTCATATGTACATACCTTTTTCTCAACTTTGTATTCGAATAATAATTAAAGTGTGCCATGTGTTAGGGGGTGGAGACCTGAGATAATAGACACCTCTTCGGCCGAATGCTACTCTAGCTAGAGGGCTTGGAGGTCTAGTAGATTCAAAGGCGTGGACTATCTGGTTGGAGCGGATGAGAGAATATTTCAATAAAAAAATTGGCAACTTGAAGCGTTTTTTCGGGTGCAATCCCGCGAATTTAAGAACACATGTGGAAAGACTTACTTGTGTTTCACAGTAACTTAGTATTTTTTTGTTTTTGTTCGGTTCGATCGAGCTGCCGCTGCCCTCAGTATGTTTGCTTAGTTCAATTTCTTTAATGAATGAAAGCGGTAGCATCTATATTTTTTTTAAAAAAAAGTGTTAAAAATTAAAAATACAGTCTAATTAGAAAAACTATCGTAAGTACCAAATTACTAATAATTCCATTATAAAAATTGTATCTAAAATTTTCATTTGCCTATACATTATATATAATATTTTTTAATTAACTTAAAACCTTATTTTTTGAACACATTACAAATACGAGGATTGAAATGGTATACAAATTAAAATTAAATTCTTGGGCAACAAGCTTCGCGTAGCAAATAATAACATAAAAATCATATTAATTTACCACAAAGGAAAAATAAATTGTAACATGATAATTTTAGTTTAGATGTAATTATTTATTATAGATTAAAAATGAGACCCATAGCATATTGATATAAAAAAAAAAACGATGAACTTAAGTACCCTAAAAATACATCATAAAATTGAATTAAACACAAAACCGAGTAATATGTATTGACAAAAACTAATTTGATACCACCGACGTGATACTAACACATTATATTTATAATTAACTATAGTATACATAACTGGTAACTTAGTCAAAAAATTCTTAATTCACTGAAATAGAGGATAATTTTTAACAAAATTCAATATAAATTAATGCATTTATTGGTAGTTTATTTTGTCTATTTATAAATTTTTCGGGTAACATAGTATTAGAATCAAAGCTTAACTCGGCGCATCATGTAAAATTGTTTATGAGAATATTAGTATAAAATATACATTTCGCCTGTAGATGATGTAAGTGGTTTCTCTGTCAATCTTATCCTTTACTTTTTTGGGATTAATTTGAAACTCAACCACTATGTCTAGACCCCAAAACTTTTTTAAATTACATTTGAACTTGGGATTTTTATCTACGAAATCATTACTAAAGCTAACTACCCAGCCGATTTCCTCCCAAAGATGTTACATTTTCCTTCAGAATAATTAGACTAAAACCTTATGGTTTCTGTCGTGATCGTTGGTACTCAACTATTAATCTTAAAACTTCTTAGGACTACCGCGTGTCTAGTATTGTGGTTTTAACTCCCGAGCTATTAAAATATCACAACCAATTCGCTAAAAACGTATAAAAACACGTACGATTTCTAATTGTGATATGTCTAAGTCCCCCTGCTGCCTGCTTTCTGAGCTTCACACACTTCGAATATGACTCAATCTAACTCTGATCTCTTGTTCATTTCCAATATGACTTCGATATCAACCTGACTTTTTCGTCGCAAGGACAGAATGCCGACAACTTGAGTCAACAGCCTCGAAGCCAGCAATGCTTTTATTAAACTTTGACCATGTACAATATACCTACAGATCACTGCTCACCAAGCTTTAACACACCGTATTGTTTTTTGGATTATTTTTAATAAAAATCCACATATTCCCTTCTTCCCACATTATATAATACCCCTTTATCTCTTGTACACATCAAATTAACAACACATCCAAATCTAAGTTAGCAACTTTCTAAAAACCATCTTTTCCCTAACTTTTTGGGTTCAATTTGTAAGAAAATGGCAAAGGCAGTGAAGCTCCTTGGATCATGGCGAGCCCCTACTACTTAGAGTACGAAATGCTTTGGAAGCTCAAGGGGGTGAGCTAGCAGTATCTGGAGCAACAGCTTTGGGAAATAAGAGTGACTCACATCCTCAGATCCAATCCACGTGTACAAGAAGGGCCCGTTTTGATCCACAAGGATTAGTCCATTTCGATCCAACGTATCATCCTCCAATACATTCGACGATGTCTTGGGGTGCTGTGGACGCTGCTATTCTCCCGCTCTGATCTACGAGCGGCATTGCCCGGCTTTTGGCCAGTTACATTGATGAAAGTTTAACATAATTAATTATCAAGAGTATTATTTTTTTTTAAGAAATAGGTATGCTAAACTTGAGTTTTATAAGAGACTGTTTGTTTCATATTAGTTTGAAAAAGTCAATTGTTTTTCGATGTGAAAATGGGGGGGGGGGGGTGTTCATTTAAGTAATGTTTTGTAAATTCTAGAACTCAACAGAATTTGTAATTGTTTCTCACAAGCTTAACTCACAAGTTTTACAAATATTTTATCTCAACGCTGATTTGTTGTTTTAAATTAGTTCCCTTAGAGTTTTGTTTTTAAAATGAATTGTATCGACCGTCATAATATATTAGTTTTATACTAGGCATTTTGATTATACAGCTCTCCGGAATAAAGTTTCAGACTTTTTCTTATTTATCTTTCTTAAAAGTTATTAAATAAAAGATATCCTTTTAACTTATAAGTTTTTTAAATATATCTCCTAATCAGTTAAATTCTGTCTAATGAACGTTAGTAACAATCGTTATTTCTGTAAAGTTAAGTTAGGGCAAAAAAATATATTTAGCCTTTTTGCTCTTTCAAATTCCATACCCTATTACTGTCACCAATTTTTCTTATTTATTCTAAAGGTTAAAAATAAAAGCGGTATCGTTTGAACTCTTTTTTAACTTTATGATAGAAAGTTTAACGTGGAGTTTATATTCAACATGACTTAAACATGTATTAATAGCAGAATATATATATTTCAAAAAAAATATCCGAGACATATATATTGAAGGCAAAATAATATATATAGAGACTATATATATGCTATCGAAGTATAGGAGAATCTGGTGCTCCGACTTTTTGACCCTTAGACAAACCTTTTTGATCATTTTTAAGCCTTTGGATTAATACTAATTACCCTGTAGGGATCCACTCAACCCTAGGGGTACTACTCACAATCCTAGGGGGGACCTGTAAATGCCCAACCATATAATTTTAATCTAAGGGCAAAAAAAGTCAGAAGTATAAAAACCTCTATACTTCTGATAGCATTAGTAGCTCTACACTATATATGTTTATATTCCTAAGTGAGTGTACAGTGCAAATGCACTAAAATTATTTTGATTTAGTTTAAAATCAATATAAATTTGTACATTAATTTATTTAAAATTTACCATAAAAATTATAATTTATAAATTTATATGTTATAATTTAATTAGGAAAATATTTGCACATATTTTATATTGTTTCTTTTTATATATCATTAAATATTTTTTTATAATTTTAATTTTGACGAACTAAAATTAAATATATGTTTAAACTAAAACATCAAACTTTAAACTTATATTTATTTCAAATTAAAATTTAAATTTGATCTATTATATAATTAAAATATTTGAATTGTTAAGTAAATTTGATATTCAAAAATTAAAATTGTAATGTTATGCTTTAAACTCATATTTAAATTTTTTAATGTAAAATAATGGAAGTAATGCTATTTTTAACAAATTGATTATAATCGTTCGTTTTTTATTTGAAGATACTTTTAATAAAAATATTGATCATAATCTTGTTTATAATTAAAATTTTTAGATAGATATGGAATACTTTTTTGAACAGGTTGATCATAGTCGTTTGTTCTATATTGAATTTTTTTTAACAAATTCGATGAATAATCGTTCACCAGGGAATATAAGAAATATTATTTTATTCTTTTGGATTTGCGTTTGAATTGTCGGAATTTTATATCGCTTGTGTATATATATAAACATATTTCAAAAATTTCTAAGAGATTATATAAGCTATTATGATTTTTTATATTTGTAAGATATTAAGTGAATGTAAAGATAAACTGATAATTTCTAGTTGCGTGATTTATATACGTGCAGTGGGGCCCAAGTTCAAGCGAACTTATAAGAGGTAACAACAGACGAGGAAAAGCCGCTGAGCAGAACAGCCTTTTTTAGGAGATCGAGCTTTTAGGAAGCTTACGAGAAGACTCCAAAGGAAAGCTTTTCGGCGGCGACAATGTAGGACTACCTCGACATCAATTCTCGGCAGTTCCTTGGGCTGGATCGAGGCGGCAGAGATAATTCCGGCATCAAAAACTCTTACGACAATGCGAATTTCGCTCTTAGGCGGGTGGGCGGTAAGCGGCTTTCCAGCGCCGCAGCGGTGGGAAGAAAGACTGATGCCAGGATATAACCGAAGAAGCTGATGGAGTATGGAAAAAGCAGTTCCGGCCAGGAATGAATGCTGCGCTCGGCCAACTGATCTGCATTCAAAGTTTGGTAGCTTGAGGAAAGTGGTCTATTTGGAAATGAATAAATAAGATTTTAGTGATCAGTTTGATGATCGCGTTTCGATTGTAATAAAGATGGATATTGAATTCCAGGCATGTGTGTTAATTGTGGTAGCGTAAGCATGCGTTTGTGTAATCTTATATCTTTCACATGTAATTTGTGATTTTTTTTTTTTAATGCTAGTAATGAATTATTGCACATAAATACAGGACTTTAAATAAAATTTTATTTTTTTTAATCTAGAAATTGGAATAAGTGGTTTTTGACAGCTTTATTTAGCTTATCACATGAGGAGAAAACGTAGGGAAAAATAAAGAGAATACCATCAACAACACAATTATTATTGGTGTAATACGCTGACATCTAAATTATGACATCAGTTATTAAATTTGGATAAGAAAGAAATAATGAAAAAAAATTAAGAGAGTAAAGAAATAAAACAAATGGTGTTAATTGATACGAGCTTAAATGACATTATTAAAAAAAATAAAATATATTATGTCTTATTTTTTAAAAAAATTAAATTATTTCTCAAATGAAATATCCTAAGATTATACAAATTGGATCATTGATTCAAAATAAAAGAGATTTTTAGAAAGGGAGAGAGAGAGAGGGAGAGGCGTGCCCTACCGATCTACCAAAATAATGAACACTAAAAAAGGATAGAAAAAAATCCAGTTCCTTTCCACTTTCTACAACAACAAAAAATTCGGAAACAACAGCAGTGAAAAATATCATGCAAAAGTTTTGTAATGCCGCTCTGACAACGAACAATCGTGTTTGAGGAGGCCTATAGAACTTCCCCTCTTTTCTTTTTCTTTTGTTTCTTTTTTTTTTTCGGACGAAGACAACAACGACAGGCAACTCCAAAGCAATTTCAACGACTATCATAATCAACAAGTTGGCGTTATGTGGAGTGGCATTGCAAACTACGAACCACAGAAATAAAATGATTTCACTCCAAAAAAATTTACCTGCGTGCCTACATGGATCAATAAATGGAATTTTTTACTTGTAAAAATTAAAATTAATTTTATAATTATAATACCAAAGCAGGGTCTCATTCTAGCACACAAACCTTGTCGCCCATGTTATTTTGGCACAAAAGCGAGCTTGGGCAACGATAATACGGATCCGAATTGGGAGGACAACGATCCATTAACGGCCCAAAATTCGTACCGTCATCGCAATGACTCTCCAAATAGCCGGGCCTTGGCTGAGAACGGGGATATCTCATACACAGGATTTGGAATGAGGATTGCTCACCTCTTTTTTTCCCTCACTTTCTCTGTGGATTCGATGCACCACCCCTTTAGCTTCAGTGGGGCTAAAAAAATTTCCACCTCTACGTGCAAACGCTTGAAGTCACAGACACTAATATGGACAGCAAAATATGACACGCTATTCGATCACGATGACTTGAACAGGTTTTTAAAAAATTAGAACACAGGTATAACATAAATACTGCTAATAAAATATAATATATTAATATAATAATAATAATTTATTAATATAATATATTATTTTGATAAAATATTATATATTTCTTAGTAGAATGAAGTTAGTAAATTTTTATTGACCAGTTCATATATTTTAGAAGAAAAATCTCCATCATATATAATTTAACTTATACTTGTCAAAAAAATTATAATGCATTCATTCAAAAAAGTTACAAATATTTAATTATCTTACATTATAAACGCATAAAATAAAAATATGTATATAATTTTTTAATTATTTGCGGCTATTATCGTAATGAACGCAGCGTCCAAAAAGTGTCCACATCAGACACATGTCCGAATACGAATACGAGCGTGTCCGACATAGGCACCGAAGCTTATAAAAATACCGTATATATGGAGAAGGGGCTTAATGATGAACCAGTAACTTAGTCTCCATTGCGAATCTCTCTAAGATTTCAAAGTGTAGGTGATTTGTTTTTTTTAGTTATGGTGTTTTTTTTTCGGCTTTTTAGAATTACTAGTGATGATAGTTTAGAAAAGGAAGATGGGAGTGATGGTATGTAGTTTTGTTTCTTTTATTTTTTGAGAAATAGGTAGCACGCTATCCGCTTCATTCATTGAAAATATTGAAACTAAACTACAGCAGGGATGAAGCAATATAGGCCTCGGAGAGTGAAAAAAAAATACTGACGTACAAACTGCCGTCGATTTACCTGGTAGATATATTGCTCTCAAAGATTGCGTCACTGTTTTAATCTGTAAACGCAAAGAAGGGTCCGTTGGGTCTTCGCTAAAAGATCACGTCATTCTAACTCCCAAATTACTCACGCAGTAGACTAACAATTCGTAAGGCAGTAATACTCGACGACATGCGTTCCAAATCCGCGTCATCCCAACACTATCAGACTGAGGCTTAACGTATCTCCGTCCCCCCAATCTCTAGACTGAGCATGTCCAAAGTCGTCACCAAATAAAATCTGAGAACAACGCACGTATGAATACTTCATCTACATATCCCGTTGTGTTTGTTTCTTGAAGATAAAGGTCCTATGTAGAACTGGTCAAATAGGCGCCCCTTTGTGAATCGCAATAAACTTATATTAGGAGTATTAGATTCCTCAATAATTAATATCAAAGTATTAACCGATCCTTGGGAGTGGTCGATGTCAATAGCTAAATTTGACACTCGTTACAAATAATAATCTCATGAATATTCCTTTCTTTAAAATACTACTCCTTCTGTCCAAGAAAAAAAATTAAAATAAAAATAACTCCCCATTAACCAATTCAAATTTGCATTGGCAAGCAATGACGAAATGAAGAAATTCCTTTGTTTAACAATTTTAGCCTACGCTTTAATTAGAACATGTTAACCTCCTGAGCAAGCAACTGGACTGCAGCCACTGTAAGGAAACGCTCGTTGCCTTCCCTCGCCTTCTTTCTTTTAACTCGCTCATTTTTTTCTAATCTTCCTTTGCATGTTTTTTCCGGGGCCTAAGGCTCCGGCTTTCATTATTTACCTTAGTTCATTTTACTATAATGAATGAAGGCAGATAACTTCCTATATTTTTCTCAAAAAGAAGTCACTCGTATGTAATTAGTTTATTATTCATTTAAAGTATAATTTTTTTAATGTTAATGAGAAGGCAAGCAATTTGTCTTGCACAATATCTTAATGTTTGCCATTCAAGATCTTTGATTTTTGCTTTCTTAAAACCCAAAGAAAAACTTTTGATTTATTAATTTATAGGGTTAATTTATATCATCATTACATAGGCCATGATACTATACTATTATGAGTATTGGAGCCTTCGTACCATAAGTTGTTTCAATGATGGAAACTTCCGATCGACGATCACACTATCCGTAAATATGATTTAGAGTATTGAAACTTCTATAGAAAATTAAATTTGTAAGTTTTCAAAATCCATAATAAAGTCCATCAGTAGGCATAAAATGAACGGTCAAAAATCGACATAACGTCCAAAAAAAGATGATTGGATCCTTCAAATTCAAGATCGGAGTTTATTGGATCTTTATCTAATGTAGTGATAAATTTTTATCAAAATTAACAAATTTGATCTTTTAAGCACCGGTTAAACTAGCAAGAATCGCAGAGCCGGGCGTTAAAATTGTCAAATTTGTGACGTCTGATCGTAAGGTAAATGATGTCGAAAAAATTATAAATTGATTTTTAGAAGTTTAAAACTGGTACTAATAACGTTAACCGGTATGGACGTGGTCGAAGCGATCTATTATGACAAAAGAACTTAGTGAGTACGCAGGGACGATTGGGCGTTACTCATAATAGTACAGTAGTCCGGACCCCCATTTACATACATAATTTCCTTTCAAAATGTCAATATCAAAATATTCCTCTAATTTAGGAGAACTAACATAAATATCCAAATTGTAATAATTCATGAAAAAAACTAAATAAAATTTATATTTTTCATTTCATATCTTTATACTTTATTTATTAGTCTTAAACATTAATTTTGTTCGAAAACATTACAAATACAATTGAAACTGTACCAAATTAAAACTAGTTAATTGCAAATTTGCAACAAACGCACGGTACAAATAGTAAATAAACAAATCATATAATTAGCCAAAGGAAAACAAATCAGCTAAAAAAGTAAATATCTTTTAGTTCAGTTAATTATTTTTTAGGATTAAAATGAGACCGCATATTGATATTGAGTATATATAAAAAATTAATAATATTAAACTACCAAAAAATATCATTCATAAATTGAAGCCATAAACAAAAACAAAGTACTTTTTGATGAACATGATATGAATATATATTAGTAGTATGAATTATTAGTTAACTAGGGATAAATTAATCCAAAATTCAATAATTATTGTAATGGAGGGATTTTTGATACAATTCAATTAACTGATAGGAACAAAATATTATTGACAATTTTGAAAATGTATCCATGTATTTTATGATTTTGAGGAAGTGTTTGAAATTGATCCATAACACTACGACCAGGAATTAGGTTATAGGGACACATGTTTGGGACACTTTGAGTAGTGTTCCATTTATGGTCTAAAACTTAAGAAAATATTTGCAATAGCCTAGAATATAAAGCCCAAATCCGATAGTCCCAAAATTTTAAATTTTAAATTAATTTTAAATTTTGAATTGAAATATAAATTTACAGTAGATATTCTGGCAAAAATTTGGATAAGCATAAATTTCTTTTCTATTTTAGAGATAAAAAAATTAAATAAATTTTTAATTAAAATATAGATTCACAGTAGATATCTTTCGGTTGGCAAAAATTTGGATAAGTATATTTTTATTTTCTATTTTAGAGATAAACAGAAATTAAAAGTTTGTTTCATTACGTTATTTATTTTACGTAAGGAATAAGGAATCAATATTTTTTCCGCTAAAAAATGGATCTGTCGACAGACCCAAATTTGAAATACGTGCTTTTATATATACGTGCTTTTATATATATTAGTTGAGTGTACGTGCAAATGCACGTAACAATTTTTTAAATTTATTTTAAATCAATAAACATTTATAAATCATATTTATTCAAAAATTTAGAATAAAATATTTTCTAAATTTATATGTTACATTTTTTTACAAATTGATTATAATCGTTCGTATGATTGAATTTATAGATGGATAGAAATGTTATTTTTTAATAGATTGATTATAATTATTCTTCTTTTAGATATTTTTTTAACAAATTGATCATAACCAATTATAGGGAATAGATTTTTATATATAGTAGAGATTTAATAGGTCGATCATAACCGTTC
>NC_033628.1:10007377-10007888 GCF_001540865.1 Ananas comosus
ATATATATAGTCCAGCTATGGTGCTTGTAAAAGCACCAAGCACTTGGTGCTTGTAAGTTTTTTGCCGTTAGATTTACTTCTCGGATTATTTTCAACCATTAGATTATACTATTCAACCAAGTACCAACCACCCACTAAACCCTAGGGGACCCACATCATCCTAACCACATATCTATTAATCCAATGGCTAAAAATCTACAAGCACTAATAACTTGGTACTTTTAAAAGCATAGGAGCTCAATTATATATATATATATATATATATATATAGAAGTAGGCTGGAATACTATTAATAGTACCAATGACTTGGTGCTATTAAGTTTTCTGCCCTTGGATTAAAGGATGTGTAGTTAGGATAATGTGGGCCCTCTAGGATTGAGTGAGTGGTTGGTTGAATTGTATAATCTAACGAGTAAAATTAATCAAAGGGTTAAATCTAATGGTGGAAAACTCGATAGCACCAAATCCTTGGTGCTATCGATAGTACCCTAGTCGGACTCATATATATATA
>NC_033628.1:10009977-10011905 GCF_001540865.1 Ananas comosus
CAGCCTGACTCGTGCTAGAGAGTTTTTTACCCTCGGATCTCTTTGAGATCCGTGCTGTGATCTAAAGGCAGATTAACGGAAAGGGTCCGTTAACTCATATTCTCTCTCTTCAAGCGTTCTCTCTCTCTCTCTCTCTTCGTGCGATCTTTTCCATCTTTCCCCCTCTCTCTCTTCGTGTTCTCCCTCCCTCTCCCACAGCCCTCACGAGGCAGCACCCTTGCCTGCCCCTGCTACCGCTCCTCTCTCCCTCCCTCTCCCACACCCCTCACAAGCTGCACACTTCCCTGCCCCTGCTGCCGCTCCTCTTCTCTCTCTCCATCTCCCACACCCCTCACGAGGCCGCACCTCCCCCCAGCCTGACGCCCTGCGGCCGCTCCGCGTCGCCCCTCTCTCAAACGAGGTTGGAGACTCTCTTTTCTTCTTTTTTTTTTTGCAACCCAAAAATTAGATCTACAACTTCTTGCGTTATCATTATACTTTGAAATTTAGATCGGAGTAATTTTATAAAGACTGTAGGGGCGGTTAAAAGTATTAAAAGACTCTGACACGTAAAAGACGATTAATAGACAGGGTAAAGGTTGTCTTTTAAGATTTAGAAGACAAAAGTAGGGCTAAAGTTATGTTCAGTGAAGACTGAATACAAAATGAAGAGATTTAGGTTATTTTTATCATAGAGTATGATAAAAATAAATAAAAGTGAAAATATAAATTTTAGGCCATACAATGTAAGGTGGCGTCGGAGTGGCCTTGGTAAATTTACATGTGGCATTGAAGTATCAAAATCTTCAGACCATGGAATGTACACGCCAACTCTAACATACAAGTATACCAACACCAACATAAGACCAACATGAGACCAACACATTGACATGAACACGCTGCGGCACGTTTATGTCCCCTCTGAGACAGGCACACTTGTCACCTAAGGGACATAAACACCGCCTAGACTGTGTGAGACCGCAGTCCACAAGGTTTTTTTTTTTTTTTAAAAATCAGCAAGGCGACAAAAAGGTTTTATTTTTCCCTGGGGCCCCGCACTGTTACTACGATAGTGTAGATACTAGATAACAACGAGGTTTCGGCCAGTAAGATTTTGACGTAGAGTCCTATTTTCACTTGTGGTTTTTAGAGTTCTATCGGTATGTGGGTTTTTCCTAACAGGGTTATCTGCTTGGTTAACATTCCGTGTATAACGCTGTTGGCATTTTAACAGAAGGAAATGAAGATCCAACAACTAGCTTAGTACCGGTAGAGCAATGTAAATGTGTTTTAACCGGATAGAAGTATTCTTGAACGGTAGTTGTTGGATGTGTTTTACCATTTGAATAGTGTTAATATTAACTTGATGAAAAAATAAGTCTTTTTTAATTTCCTTGTCTAAAAACTTAGTACCGATAGAGCAAATATTTGTCTAAAAAAGCTTTTTAACACTATTGGGTTCTTTAACGTTAAGTTGTTTCAGACTATGTTATAGATTTTTTTTTTTATCACACAGTTTGTCTAATCCCTTTTTTTTACCACACACTTCTTTAATGTTTGTCTAAAAACTTAGAACAGATGTTTAAAAGTGTCTAAAAGTTTGTCTTTAAAAAAAAAAACTTTCTAGAGTAAATGTTTGTCTAAAAAAACTTTTTGACATTATTTTGTAGACTTTTTTTTAACATCTATATTAAAAACCCAACGTTTTTGTTTTTTTTCCTTGTTTACTCCCTTTTTTCTCCCAGTGAAAAAAAAGCTTTTTGATACTATGTTTCACGAAAGACGAACGAGATGACCAATTTTTCGATCGAAAAAAAAGTATTATTAATTAATTGATGCTTCCACAAAGAAGCCTAGATCCCAACAATTAAGTTAAAAAAAAGCTTTTTGACTCTATTCCGTTCTTTAACATCTAGATTAAAAACCCAACGTTTTTTTTAGTTTTTTGA
>NC_033628.1:10024068-10042273 GCF_001540865.1 Ananas comosus
TATGAGTTAATTGAGCAAGCCATATTTTTGCATAATCTCAAGTTGGTGCATAGCATGCATTCATCATTGGTCAGTTGCTACTAGTGTCGCATTGCATAGTAGGGACTGAGTGGTCGGGTAGATAGGCACCCGAGCATGCTAGCAAGATGAAAGTATGGCGCCTGCTGGAGCAGGTTGAGAGCCGATGGTACTAGCAAATGGCTAGTGGTGATTTTGGTTAGGAAACGAGGCTCGCAATCGAGACCGAGTGGTGAAAGGACTCTCAAAGCAATGGGTTAGAAATTGCGAGAGTCGCGCCTTGATGTTTGGGAATGCCCGAATATCCCAAAAGTATTTCGGATGCGGATTCGGTAGATTGATCGGTGGAGATGAACCACTATCGCAAGATTGGTCGGTTAGTGCCGAGTTTGGCTTGTTGGCCTAGTGGTACCTCGAGTTGAGGTGGATGAGTTGTGCCCGTGTGGCAGGTGTGCATAAGCTAAGTTGCCTGATGCTAGGCTTCGTGTGAGATGCTGTAGAGGCTTAAAGCGCTCGAGTATAGATACTCGTAGAGTGCGGTTTCGATTCAGCCGGTCGAGTGAGTTGGCAGTAGCACTTCAGCAGGGCTAAGTGTGAAGCGGGCCATGGATCACTCGTGGGGCTGGTGGCTCGTGAAAGTTTTGAGGAGCCCAAGGATCTATCTAGATTGTATCTAACACCTAGAGGGGGGTGAATAGGTGTAATAACCAAAAAATCACAAATCTCGATGCAATAAAAATAAATGCGAAAAATAAAAAGCACACCGAGATTTACGTGGGAAAACTCCAACTTGGAGAAAAACCCACTGGACCAACACGCGAAAAAAAAAATTCACTAAGAGAAAAGATTACAAGGTGATTACCGACTCCACGGACTTAACCTCTCTTAACCTTCTATGAATCTCCGCGCAATCCTCCGGGTTGTCCACGCCCTCACGTTCGAATCCACGAACGCCCCCCACTTCGAATCCACGAAGCTTCAATCACGCCGAATCCACGACGCCACTCGAATCCACGAGCCCACGATCCGAATCCACGAACCGCCGTCAAGCACGCCGAATCCACGACGCCGCCATGAAGAGCATCATGATTATGGTGATCCTTTGCTTAGGAGTATCGTAGAAAACCAGAGAAAGAAACTCCAAGCAAAGCGGAGATCAAATCGACATATAGCAAATGCGAAACGATATCTCGATTTGATCTAAAGAGGCTAATTTGTAGAAAATAGGTTTAAGATGAAATCCGAGCCTCTAGGGTTTCTCAAATATGTATTCTTATCATGCTTCATATGTTAGAGAACCCTCATAGCTTATTTATAGACTTTAAAATCAAACCGGAGTAGGATTAGAAAGTTTCTTTCCAAAATTAGCACTTTGTACCGGAACAAGGAAAGCTGTCCAGGGTACAGCATGACGGAAGATTTTTCTGCGAAGCTTCTGTACCCTGGATAGGCTGCAGCTTGTTCCGGAACAGGGCTTGTACCGGTACAGCCATGATGGTTGTACCGGAACAACCATCAAACATTTCTGCGCAAACGCTGATGGCTGTACCCTGGACAGAAAATTCTTGTACCGGTACAGCAATGCAATTTTCGCAGAAAATGCATTGTTTCAAGTTTTACAAGCTCTTAGATACTTTCTAATCAATTACAACTTGAAAACATGATTCTAAAATCTATAATTAAGTATGAATCACCATAAACAAGATTTAAAGCTTACCTAAGCATCGTGATTCATATTTTGCATGTTTTGCGTCCTTTCCAATTCTTCGAAGTCTTGAATTCTTCGATCTTCAATACTCCGCTCCGGACTTCTTCAAGACTCCGACTCGACCCACGAAACTTGCCAACACATAGGACCTAACAATCTCCACCTTTGGCAATTTCGTGACAAAACACACAAACTAAAAAATTACATTGTAAAGAAAAACGAAGTTCAATTGTCACCACCAAAACATTGAACTCCTCGTGTGTAATCCAAATACAATTTGAAACTCAAAATACATTTCAAAAACTCCTAAAACAGACTCTATGACTTAGACGCAACTAGGAGTCTTGAAGTCTTGAAATCCTGCAAAACATTTCATTCAAAAATATAGATTAGCCTTAAATTCTTATACCTTCTCCTCCTTTGTTCACATCTCCCCCTTTGTTCTTGAACCCATCATCCTCTGCTTTAGTTTACTGCCTGTTCATCCATGCTCTCCCCCTTCATCTACGCTCTCCCCCTTTTTGTCAAAAATTGCCAAAAGAAAGCAAATAGAGAGAACACATACTAGAAAGCATAAGAGTAGTCTAGTCATAGTTACAGGCCTAAAACAAAAATAAAAACATGCAAAGGAAAGATAAGCAAGCACGGCTAAAACATCGTCCTAAAAAGTAAACATAGAGAAGCAGCAAGACTAAGTGCAAGGATGAAATCACTCAGTGTCCTCGTCATCGTCATCGTCAACTCCAGCACCAGCTCCAGAACCCCCAGCCTCAGGAGCATCACCAGACGGTGGAATGAGAGGATGTCTAGAAGATGACCGCTGATACGTGGAAGAAGATGGAGTAGGTACCCAAATATCATCATGTCTACACCCCATCTTATCCATTAATCTTTTAATACTTAATTCAAACTTTTTGATGCTGGACTCAACTTTCCTTCCAATGTTGTTTACTTTCTTCTTTAATTTTCGCAAATCATCCTTAACCGATTCCAATGTCGACGGTCCCCCCGAACTAGATGAAGTATCATAACTCCCTCGGGATGGTGGCGGAGGAACAGAGCTAGAAGCTGCTCTCGGTGGAGGTGCTGGGCTAGATGCTTCAGGAGGTGGCCCTTTGGTCTGATGAAATGACCTGAGAGTGCTAACAGACTTCGCCCAAGTCACTGAGTCAATAGGCCCAAGGCCAACATCATACTTGTCACAAGATGTATCTACTCCATTCGCTTGTAGAATCCTCGTAATCAGAACAGGGAATGGAAGTAGATCCCGTCTAGTGGCACCCTGAATTACATGTACCATCCTTTGCCAGATCAGAAATGGAATGTTGATGTTCAATCCATGAGCCTGCTCGGGATGACCAAGTAGGTATAGCAACACCAATCTCTCCCAACGGATCCTCTTTGTGCCAATGGTGGGTTGAACATTATAACTCATAACCAAGGATAGCAAGTGATACTCAGGTAATAAATCCTTGGATTCAATGTAACCATGAGTCATGTAAACACCGGCTTTGCATATAGCACCAAGAATGATATCCATGTGAGTTGATGCTTGGAAACCTCCTGATGTAAAGAGAAGACCTGTAGTGTCCACATGCATCCCCAAGATCTCTCCAATATCATAGGGAGTAACTGGGAATCTCCTCTGACGCACAATGGTCTCAAAAATAAAAGTGCCTGTTTCATTATCTTCAGCAAGTACCTTCCCATTCATATAGAACTCCCGAATGAGTTCCACACAGAAAGGAGCCTTGGCAGGGACCCGTCCAACAGGCTCAATAGGTGCACGCTGTAGTAGTCGTCCAAAATCAGGAACATCCCGAATCAGATCATTGAAGTTCACAAAGCGCTCAGCTATGCACAACTTCGATGCAAACAACCTTCGCCGTGCTGGAGGGACATCCGCAGTTTGTTTTGTACGTCCCTCACGAGTACGAGAACCACCATCATGAGATGATTCGCCAGCTATTCCTTTGCCTTTGTCAAGTCGAGCAATAGGTTCTTCAGTTTCTTCCAGGGAGCTCGCCTGATAATCCGGATCAGACCCGGACGCTTCTTCAGTTGTGCGTGTCCTTTTAGAATCCCCACGACGACCTCTACCACCACTGCGTCCACGTCTCCCAGCCATTAGCACCAAAAGCACCAGTACGAGGAAAAACGCCATTTTCCTATATCAAAAATTGCATATATGAACAAAATTTTTAAAAAAAAATCTGTAAAAATAGCGAAAAAATTTCTAAATACATTAGAATGCATACAAATGCTATTTCTAACCAGATCATGCAAAAAATTTCAGCAAAAATCAAACTTTTTGAAAAATCCCGAAATTACATGCATATTAGAGCATAAATCTTAGATTAGCGAAAAAGAACTTGTTTTGATGTTGTTCAAGTGTTCTACAAGCAAGGTAATAGCCTAAGATACTGATCTATAGCAAAAAATTGCATCAAAAACGAATTAGAACAGAGATCAAACCCTTATCCCGCAAAAACATTGAAAATAGCAAAAAAGGGGATAAAATTCATAAATTTGATGCTAAAACCTTACAAATCCACGGGGAAAATGTGTAGAACGATTGAAGAAGAGTCGCTGGAGCTCTCAGGAACAAAGATTTTCGAAAATGATTGAGATTTGAAAGAGATCGAAGCGTTATACCCGGTTATATTCCGCTCAGCCGCAGACCTTGTACCGGAACACGATTCCTTGTACCGGTACAAGGACCAAAATGTGACAATTTTTATTTTTTTTTCAAAAAATATCCTTTAAAAACCCATCAAATTTAAATTAAATTCATATAATTAAGACTTTTACTTCAAAAATCATTATAATGAAAATAAAATATTATAAAATTTTAAAATCCATCAAAACATTAAAATTTCATCATCAAAAGTGATTTAATGATTCAAACCATCAAGATGTAGGTTGATGAAAAATGATTGTTTAGAAATTCAATAAAATTGACACAAATTTGTCATAACACGTTCAAAATAGAGATTTAACCAATATGATACCGGGGGTGGCTCTTTGAGCATCTTTTTCAAACTAGCACCTTATTTCTCCGAAAATTCTACAATATTTATTATTTTTCAACTTTTTTTTCGGTTTAATCAATTCAATTTTCATGTGGTAGCTTCACACACTTGCCGGACGACCGGGGTGGTAGCTCTTTCCTACATGTGGTGGTAGTTTTCACACTCCTTTTGGATGTAACTCTTTCCACATCTTTTAAACATAGGAGTATTTTCCTCTTTTTTTTCTTTATTTTTAACAATTTCAAACTCCCCCTAAATTAGGCAATCTCACAATTGAAAATAATTTTGACGAATTTTAGTCAATTAGAGAATATCCATCCATCATATCCAACACTCACAACCAAGATGAATTAATCGCCAAAAAATCAAATTTGATTTCAAAATTTTGATGAATATATGCATTAAGAAATCATATATTAAATTATCGTCAAAATAATAAATAGTGGAATAAAACCGATAATTAATATGAATTTAACTTAATATGATTGTGAAGTTAAACACGGTTCAAACAACTTTGAAAAAAAAATTCTCCCTCAAAAACATGAATCTCAATTATCTCCTCGCTCAAAAATTTTGAATTGCAACACACCTTTTCTCAAAAAGAAATTTTTTTTTAAAACAAACAAAAATCAAAGTCCCAAAAATCATTTAAACATGTAATACAATGAATAAAATTATGCAACAAGCACCTATCAAAGCATTACACTAAAGATCAAAAATGACTAAGACGAGGAGCAAGGAAAGATATCACCTTTCCGGATCCAAACTTGTCGGATCTTTGGTTTTCTCAGCTTGTCGACGATTGGTGCCGTTTGCTTAGATTTTAGATCACCCGTTGGTGTTTTCATTGCTTGAGGCTTAGGTTGAATTTGTCGTTGAGGCTTATGCACCCGGTTTGCATGAACTTGGCGTTGTGTATTAGAAATCCAGTTCTTTTGAGGTACTCGACTAACTTGATTTTTCTTTTGATTCCGCGGGGGAAGTCGAGTTATAGATGTTGTCGTTTGAGGTTTAGATATTGCCGATTGATTCCTCATTTCCTTATTTGGGCAATTCTTTTTGATGTGTCCTTTGACACCGCATCGATGACACGCCTTGTCTTTCAAAGTTGTTGAGACTTTCGAAATTGATTTAGAATCCTTCTCAACGTATGTGCATTCATAACCGAGACCAAGTTTGTTCGTTTGACCCAATCCGAGCATATGATCTAACTTCTTTGATCCCGAAGAAAATTGTTGGATGTCGGATTTTAGTAAACGAACTTGATTGGTCAAAGACTTGTTGGATGTGTTTGATTCCTCGAATTGTTGCTCCAAAAATCCAACCTTGTCTTTATATGATTTGATCGTTGATTCCGCTTCATTAAGCTTCTCTTGAAGGTCCGAATTATTCTTCAAGCTTGAATCCCTTTCCTCCTCAAGAGCCTTATTCAAACTCTTTACGTTGTTGTTTTCCTCCTCAAGTTCCAACAAACGACGTCTCAACTTCTTATTTAATTTAGCCATCTTCTTTGATTCAATGAGAAGTTGATTGTACGCTTCCGCTATGTCTTCGTCGTTTGATTCCTCCTCACTTTCGCCATTGTTGCTCGAAGAGTCATGCGAAGAAAGAGAAATATTCGAATTAGTTGCAAAAGAGGATAAACACACAACATTTGACGAAGGAGTATTAGCAAATAGGGCAATTTGATCATTCTTTTCTTCGTCACTTGACGATGATTCACTTGATGTTGAATCATCCCACGTCTTTGCTTGCATAGCCTTTTGTCTATACGTCTTCTTTGAAGGACAATCCGTCGCAATGTGGCCGTAGCCTTTGCACTTGAAGCATTGGATCTCGCCTTCAAATACATCCTTTTCCTTTGAGGACTTTGCACGGTTTTTATCCTTAGACTTTGAAGATGAAGATGATTTAGACAAAGATTGTCGCTTAGATGATGAAGCCTTGTCCAATCTATTCTTGTTCCGGAAATTTCGACGAAACTTCTTCGTGAGAAGCGCCAATTGTTGTTCAAAGTCCGCAATTGATAAATCATCATCGGAACTCGAGTCTTCGTCCTTCTCCTTTGTAGATTTCAATGCAACACCTGTGCTTTTAGAAGAAGACTTGGAAGAAGATTGATTAGTAGGAAAAGTCATTTCATACGTTTGTAAAGCTCCTACTAATTCTTCTACTTTCATCTCGTCCGGATGTTTGACCGTTTCGATCGCGGCTACTTTAGCCCGAAAACGTTCCGGAAGAGTTCGAAGAATTTTACGAACAACTTTAGAATCCGGAATTTTCTCTCCCAAATTAGCACATGTATTAATGATATCTTGAAGCCTAGTGTAGTAATCGGTAAAAGATTCATGCTCCTCCATACGAATAGAATCAAATTGACTAGTCAACATTTGGAGCTTTTGAATTTTTACTAAACTAGTACCCTCATGTGTAATTTGTAGAGTATCCCAAATTTCCTTGGCCGTTTCGCATGCCGAAACCCGAGTAAACTCCGTTTGCGATAAAGCATTGAATAAAGCATTAATTCCTTTACCGTTAAACGAAGATGACTCGTTTTCATCTTTAGTCCACTTGTTTCGTGGTTTAGGGACGGTAGCACCATCGACAACTTCGGTAGGATGTTTCCATCCGAATTCAATAGCTTTCCATACCCGCTCATCGATTGCGATTAGAAAAGCTCTCATGCGAACTTTCCAATAGGCATAATTCGTGCCGTCGAAGAGCGGAGGTCGATTAATGTTACCACCTTCGGCCATTAGATAACAATTTATCTAGATCCCGCTCTGATACCAATTGAAAGTTTTGAGGAGCCCAAGGATCTATCTAGATTGTATCTATCACCTAGAGGGGGGTGAATAGGTGAACGGCCAAAAACCACAAATCTCGATGCAATAAAAATAAATGCGGAAAATAAAAAGCACACCGAGATTTACGTGGGAAAACTCCAACTTGGAGAAAAACCCACGGGACCAACACGCGAAAAAACAATTCACTAAGAGAAAAGATTACAAGGTGATTACCGACTCCACGGACTCAACCTCTCTTAACCTCCTATGAATCTTCGCGCTACCCTCCGGGTTGTCCACGCCCTCACGTCCGAATCCACGAACGCCTCCACTTCGAATCCACGAAGCTTCAATCACGCCGAATCCACGACGCCACTCGAATCCACGAGCCCACGATCCGAATCCACGAACCGCCGTCAAATACGCCGAATCCACGACGCCACCATGAAGAATATCATGAATATGGTGATCCTTCGCTTTGGAGTATTGTAGAAAACCAGGGAATAGAACTCCAAGCGAAGCGGAGATCAAATCGACATATTAATATCAAATTTCAATATCTCGATTTGATCTAAAAGAGGCTTTTTGTAGAAAATAGGTTTTTGATGAAATCCGAGCCTCTAGGGTTTCTCAAATATGTATTTTCGTGATGCTTAATCAATTAGAGAAGCCCAATAGCTTATTTATAGACTTTAGAATCAATTGGAGTCGAATTAGAAAGTTTCTTTCCAAAAACAGCACCTTGTACCGGAACAAGGAATGTTGTCCAGGGTACACCATGACGGAAGATTTTTCTGCGAAGCTCCTGTACCCTGGATAGCTTCAGCTTGTTCCGGAACAGGGCTTGTACCGGTACAGCCATGATGGTTGTACCGGAACAACCATCAAACATTTCTGCGCAAACGCTGATGGCTGTACCCTGGACAGAAAACCATTGTACCGGTACAGCAATGCAATTTTCGCAGAAAATACATTGTTTCAAGTTTTACAAGCTCTTAGATACTTTCTAATCAATTACAACTTGAAAACATGATTCTAAAATCTATAATTAAGTATGAATCACCATAAACAAGATTTAAAGCTTACCTAAGCATCGTGATTCATATTTTGAATGTTTTGCTCCTTTCCAATTCTTCGAAGTCTTGAATTCTTCGATCTTCAATACTCCGCTCCGGACTTCTTCAAGACTCCGACTCGACCCACGAAACTTGCCAACACATAGGACCTAACAGCTCGCACTAGGTGCTTAGGAGCCGATAGAGTGTGTCGCTCTGTAGAGCATGTCGTGTAGGACGACGTTGGCGGGTAATGCTTGGGGACGACCCGTGCCTGGACCATCTGTGGACTGTGGAGCCTGGGCCCATTGGGCAGGCGCAGTCAGCTGTGAGAGACAGCGGCCCGATACCTATAGGTAGGGCGGAGAGTTTTGGTCAGGACGGTAGTCCGAGTTTAGACCCGAGTACGTAGGATGCCACGTGATAGGTCATGAGATTGATGACGCACCGAGTGTGTAGTGACCCAACCCAAGAACTTGACGTGGATTGGGGTCTTGATAGCTCCTGGTTGGAGTGTGTGCGAGTTCTCCAATGAGAATGTCGCCCGATGATGATTGGGTCTACGCTTGCGAGCGAGAGACGCTAGGCGTCGTTGAGACGAGTTTAGTCGGTAGGCCTACGTAGGGTGGGTGACTGTGGTCCACCCGTAGCGACCGATGACCCCGTGATTGAGCCTAAGCTCGAGTTGCGAACAAAGGGCTCGTGCAAACTCACAGCCGGAGTAGAATGGCGTTGAGCGTGGCTTATGGTATTAAAGGATAAAGAGAAACCGAAGTGCTCTTAGAAGGCCTCAAGTTAATGAAAACCACTTGAGAATCGGAGTTGGTACGCTCAAGTTAGTGGAAACAAGTGGATAATGCTCTCAGGGGAGTTGAGGTTGAGACGTGCCGGACTGTGCCGTCTCATGATAGGGCAAAGATTCGATTGAGATTGAAGCACTCGCGATTGGCCGATGCACCAATGATATGGTTGATATGCAATGCCGGTGGTCGGAATCGGAGTGGAAAGGTATGATGGTACCCTCAACAACTCGGTAGGCCGAGTTGATGTGGTTTGAATTTCGCGGACGAAATTCTTTTAAGGTGGGGAGAATGTAACCCCCGATATTTCCGAAGAAATTATTGAACTTTAGCCAAATCGACTAAAGTATGCGAAGAAGATGGATGGACAAGTCCTAATGAACATTCCAACATGATTGGAAGAGCAAAAGTGAGTTCCGAAGGAGTTGGAAGGGTTTAGATATCGATCGAGCGAAATCGAATCGAAAAGGATCAGAAAACAGCATTTTGCAGGTGCTGTACCGGTACAAGAGTGATGGCTGTACCGGTACAGTCATTACGGAACAGTGCAGCACAGTGCTCCGGTGCTGTACCGGTACAAGGTGCTTGTACCGGTACAAACCCTGCGTAACCGAGGGTCACCCGCGCTCGGGTTTGGGCTGTTTGCCGGCCTTGTACCGGTACAAGAGCCCGTGTACCGGTACAAGGGGCCCGAAACTGCAGGGTGAGTTGCAGATTTTGGAAAAACAGAGGGACTTAATAGGATATTGTTACAACATGTGATGGGGGGTTATTAGAGAGAGTATTTCCTCTCTCTCTCTCTCTCCCACAGCCCTCTCTCTCCCTCTCTGTTCGTGCAAACCGGGAAAAGGAGAAAAGGAAGAAAAGAGAGAAGGAAAGGAAAGGAAAAGAGAAGAAGAAAAAGAGAAAGGAAAGGAGGAGAAGGAGAGGATCATCATCTCCATCTTCATCTTCATCTTCTTCCTCATTTGGAGCTCTTTGAGAGGTAAGCTCCCAAGCCCTCTCATGGTAGATTTTTGTAGAATGGGTTTTGAACCCTAGATCTTTGGCTTTGATCTACCTACAAGCTTTAGAATTTTGTAAAGGCCAAGAACACATGAAATCCATGGTGTTCTTCAAGATGCTCTAATGGTGGATTTCTAGGGTTTGTTCTAGACACCCTAAGAACGGTTCAAATGGTCCTAAATGAGCTCTAAGAACTTGGACAAGCTCTCTTTTGCTTGTTTTATAGATCAAATCTGGAGTATTGAGCATATGCCATGTTAGGGCATCCCAAAGAGGGGTTTTGCTCATATAGGGTTTTGATCTATTTTGACCATGTGGAAACCTAATTGATAGGTAACGAAACACGTTGGTGAAGTCGGTTCGGCAATCCGACGAGCCGTTTTAAAGATATCGAAGAAACGGACGCTTGGAGCTTCGTTACCGCCTGGAGGGCCGAGGCGGCGTCCATAAATCGTGAAATCGGGTCCCGAGCACCGTAACGGCAAGGCAAAGATCGTTAGCACGTGAAACGGCGAAGCGGCGCGCTCTTGAAAAGCAATTGTGAGATCGGGCCCAAACGGGTGCCGAGTGCCGCGGGAGGCCGATTGCCGCGGGAGGCCGATTGCAAGTGTCGACAAGCAATCGGAATGCGAATCGAGGTGGGTTGTGCTTACCGAAGCGACTAGGTCGCCCTTTATGTCTTAGCAATGTATCTCATGTTGATGCATGTGCATGTAGACAAGACTAAATGATGCAATAATAAATATGCATAAGTAAAGGCTAAGTAAAGTAAAGAATGCATGATAAATGATAATGCATAGAGTAAATGCAAGTAAAGTAAAGAATGCATGATAATGACATTGCATAGATGAAAATGCTAAGTAGAAATGCATAGAGAGCAAGTTACATAATGCTAGTAATGCATGATAATAATGTAATGCTAGTAATGCATGATATGAAGTAAATGCATATTAATAATAATGCATAGATGAGGATGCTAAGTAAAGGATGCATGTTAGTAATGACGCAAAGAGTAATTACTAAATAAAAAGCATGATGCATGGTATATGTATATAAACTAGATGATAACTCTAGTATGAGTAGAGATGATTGGACAACTAGGTTGTCAGGTAGATCGAGTGGCATCTAACCTAGTATTAAAGAACAAAGGTTAAACAAGTGAACCTAGAGTCGAACAATCTAGGTGTGCGGCATCTAACCTAGTGTTAGTAAACCTAGGTCGAACTAGTAAACCTAGAAGTGGACATCTAGGTAAAGATGACAAGAACCTAGCAAGTGTATCTAGGTTAAGCGACATGGACATAGAACCTAGAGTATTGGAACCTAGGTTGATGAGTATAGTGGTATAGCCACTAGGATGAGCTAGGTCGACAGCATAGGGTTGGTTATCGACCCTCGACCTGTGGTAAAGTGGATTTCGGAATCCCAGGACTTGAGATGTTCCTTGTACAGGCTAGGGCGTTCGTGCGACGACTTCGTCGTCGAGCTTTGTACCGAGGGTAGATTGGGGGGGCGATCACATGGAGATCACCGCTCGGGGCTTGAACCATTGTCGTGGCGTTTGTGCGACGATTTCGCCGCCGGATGGTTAAGCCATTTGAGGATCAGACCGCCAGAGCAGACTGATTCCATGCTGGGTAAGTACGATGCGGGTGCCTCCAGGTGACTGAGTCTGACATGATCGTTGTTGGGTGTGGTGCGATTCGTTTGCCGCCAGACGGTGTGTCATGCCTCGAGCTCACGCTGGGTAAGTGCAACGTGTTCGCCACCAGATGGTCAAGTCATGCGACTTGAGCCGGGCTTAGCGTGTGCGACGACTTCGCTGCTAGGGGGCTGAGACAGAGAGGGCGGTAGGCTGATGAGCAGCCAGTGCGCGCACTATCCGCAGATGATTGACTCGAAGCCGAGTCGGGTGGTTAGCTATGATAGGGTAGAGGAACCCTTATGAGCTAGAGATAGAGGCTTGAGCTGAGGTAATAGAAACCTTAGAGTAAAGTTATGAGCTAAAGTAGCCAAGTAAAAGTAGAATTCAAATGATCTACTAGATGTTGCATAGAGTTGCATGATTTTCATATCGCATATTGTGAGGCATGGCATGTATTTCAATTGAATATATATATCTGTTGTATATTGTTGAACTAACATGTTGCAGTGCCTCCTCGGACCTATCGGTCGAGCTTTTCCCTTGGGTGGCCGTACCCACTGGGAACTATGGAGTTGGTTCTCACCCCACGTGGTTTTGGGGTGTTTTCAGGTCGTTCGTGTGCGGCGCGGCGGCGCGAGGCGAGGGCGTAGCTTAGTAGATAGCGCCCTACCACTGAGACCGAGGTAGCAGTACCCTAAGACAGTCTAGCTTAGGGGACTAGAAGACAAGAAAAGAAAATGTATCAAACTTGTAAACTCTGATGTAATAATGAGATTGTAATTTGGAAGTAAAAATGTAAACTAAGACTGTGATGTAAAGAGTGGTTGTAAAATGAATGCTTGTAATAGCAAGTAGATTATGTATTTGATACTTCCTTATGCAATCTGGATTGATATCCGTTCCTTGTTGGAACATTCGTTGATTGTTTGGATTGCGACGCCTTGGACGTACTGGGGAGANAGTGGTTGTAAAATGAATGCTTGTAATAGCAAGTAGATTATGTATTTGATACTTCCTTATGCAATCTGGATTGATATCCGTTCCTTGTTGGAACATTCGTTGATTGTTTGGATTGCGACGCCTTGGACGTACTGGGGAGACTTTGTCCGCGTACAGGGGAATTCCCGGTCCGTTCGGCGGTCTGTCGGCAGCGCCGCGACCCGGTCCAAATTGGCGGTTAGTCGCGGGGCGTGACACCCTTCCTGCTCAAGCAGGCGCTACACTCTCACTCGCAAGCATGCCCAGGTATCTTCACCTACCCGTCCACTGGTCCCTACTATACTGATGCATAAATAGTAGCAACATACCATAACAATGAATGCAATGCTCCTCGACCTGGGTCGCGTCCTCATGGCCACTCGGCACACGCTGCGAACCCTTCGGTCGCCACATCCTCATCACTCACTCTCCCGACTATGCTATAGGTGGCATACCCGCAGGCTGTCTCAGAGAGGAGAAGGCAGTCGCCAACGCCAGGGTCTGGTCATCCCCTCAGCGACGCTCATCTTGCGCATGGCCCGGCCGCCCACAACGCTCAATCCATGACTTCGGCAAAAGTTTGCAACTTAAGAGTATGCACAACTTTGGAAATCCCCGGCCGAAGTCCTCGTACAAGCGATCAGCTTGATCCCGTCATCCCGCACCACATTTGGGACACAACTCACGATACGAGAGAACTCCCGCTCGCACTAAGTATAGATCCTCAAACAGAGTTTCCATGGAATCAATCCACGGATCTACATCCTCTCCATCAAAGGTAGGCGGATCAAATTCCTTGAAAATCATGAGGGCCGCCAAAGCTCACTCCCTCACCGCCTCCACATTTGAAGTGCTAGAAGTCGAATCGTCCGACCCCGACGGAAACACCTCCGCCTTGACTCCCGGCCGTACTCGATGAGCCGAAACAGATACGGTCACCAATCGGTCAACCGTTTTTTGGAGTCCCTTAATCCGCTCCTCCTGGCGCATGACAGCCTCCTGCTGTCGTTACACCAACTCGGCGAAGTCCCAAGTCTTCGCTCGCCTTGGATTGCTCAAGGACATTACTTGTCCCATCCCGCGCCGATCTAGACAAAGATTGCCTACGCGGTGCCACCATTTTCTGAACCGCGACAACACGGTCAGCCTCGACCCTCTAGGTCGAGCACGTAACAACTAACATCGACTCAACTCAAATCAGGCGAAAGTCACGCAAGAGCGTCTATTCTCATCCCTCGGTTTCATGTTGTCGATCGCCCAACATGAACACACTTGGTCAAGAATAAACCACACCTTGAGTCTACCTCTAATATCGTCTTAGAGGTTTACAAAACTTGACCCAATCGATTCAACTTTCGCTATCCGCATAGGTCCACGTCTCACTCACGCACCTATATCCTTAAGTTTTCCGTCCTAGGGTCTCCTAGGTCATCCTAGACTCTCTCTTTACTTGCTCTTTACTTGCTCTTTACTTGCTCTTTACGCTCTGATACCACTTTATCTGTCACGCCCCGCGACCCGCCAATTTGGTCGGATCCGGGCACGTCGATCAGACGCCGAACGGACAGCACCTCCCCTGTCCGCCCAAGGCTCAACAATAGCAATCATGTACAAGAGTTGCTCAGAATAAACTCAATTAACATACATGATTCAACGAAGCACCACAAGTGCTATACCAACAAGAGCAAGATACAAGTAAATATACAAATGCATAAAGAGAGATAGTTCTAGCTATTACATCACATTTGACATTCACATTTACAACCTTGATTACATTTACTTCCTCAAAATGAATATACAAGTTGATCTCCAAAATATATAAGCAACTCCCAAAATACATTTACATCACATGTCAATCGGGTACACGAACTCTAATGCATAAGGAAGCTGCTAGCTAACTAGGGCGCTATGCCCTTACCACGGTCCTCTGCCGGTACGCTGCCGCTAGGCCCTGCAACAAAGTGGGGTGAGAACTATATAAATATAGTTCCCAGTGGGTTCGGCCGTCGACTCCGCCGATCTTCCCACTAGGTCTAAGCAGGCATAAGCAACAGATAGATATATAGGTATGAAAAGAGCTGCTACATAGTAATGAAATATACACATGCTACTATGCCTTTGTAATCATGAAATGCATGAACATAGCAATGATATTCTACTAATCATGATACTATGTCTCAATACACAATTGAATGAGCTACTACATAGGATGTACTCTACAACATGCACTATGCCTCATATTCAATGAAATGCAAGAGCTACTACATAGTATGTGTCACGCCCCCGCCCCGAGGCCACTACCAATTTGGCACGGTTCGGGCGCGGCGAACGGACCGCCGGACGGACAGCATCTCCCCTGTCCGTCCAAGGCTCAAACGATGAGATTGTATACAACAAGTTCCCAGGAAAACAACTTGAATACATACACAATCAATCAACAACAACGAAAGCACGAACAGTGCTATACAACACGAGAGCAAGCATCACGAGTAATAGCATACAAGTGAATGAAAGAGAGATACTTAACTATTCTATTACATCCATTCAACTTAATACATTTAAGTACAACTTGCGTTCTTCCAAACCTGTATAATATATATACAATCCTCCCAAAACCTCACCCTATACATCGATCTACTCTCAAAATAGATACAGGGCAACTCTAATGCAAATAGGAAAGTAAACCTCTTCTAATTCCCCTAGGGCGCTACGCCCTTGCCGCGATCCTCACCGGGGGCGCTCGAGCTCGGACCTGCAATAGGGTGGAGTGAGAACTACGAATAGTTCCCAGTGGGTTCGGCCGCCGACTCCGCCGATCTTCCCACTAGGTCTAAACAGGCACAGATAGATATGCAGGTAGATAGATATATGAATTTGAAAGCATTAACGAGGACTAAGCAAGTATGAGTATAAGTATCTAACTATGCCTCAATCTAGAGTCATGCATGCATGTCGATCATATTAAGTTCGTAGCTACCATACTATATGCTCAACAATAGGGGTTGTTTATTACTTTACCCAATCATGCAATCAATCCGGCAACACGATCTCACGTCTATAAGTCTCGTAGGGAAAAGCCTCACTGAACTATTCCCCGAGACCGCCTGCGGACAGATACACTGACTGTCCAGGCAGCGCATGGCGACTGCCCCTCTAGTGACAATACTCCGGAGTGCACAGCCTGTGGGGTGCGACCCCTACAAGCGCAGACAGGCTATGTGAGTATAATCTGAACTCACGAACTGGTCCTATCAACTAGAGTTGGTCTCATCGTCGAATCAGACGTCCCAATACTCAAGCTCATAGTTTTTTGACTACACTAGGTTCTTATGTTCAATATCAGCTAGATGCCACTCATTTGTGTTCATTGTTAACTAGATGACACTCATTTGTGTTCATTGTTAACTAGATGCCACTCGTTCTCTGACAAGTTCTCTATACTCTAGTTCACACTGTACTACACTTTCATAACTACATATACTTTCGACACATATAGGGTTAATCACCTGGTATTCAGCTCATGCACACTAGGTTCTAATGCCATATCAACTAAGCCACATTAACACTAGCATGCAAGTATAGATGTAACAATTGCATTTAACACCCTATAATGCTATATTCGATATGTATCTGGTCAATATAATAACTCAGACATAGGGAGCAGTTCAACTGCTTCGGGATGGCACTCCCCCACCTTTCGGTAGTGCCTCGCGGCTAGACAACTCGACGCCGCGGTCTTCGTACGTCGCTTCAGCACCTCGGGGCAAAACGAACCCTCAACTATCAGTTTCGGCGATATCTCTGCACTCGCTCGTCGGATCGACGAACCGTCTTCGCCTACGCGTTCGAAGACTCAGCGATTAGGTTTGCGACGCTTTAAAATAGATCAAAACCCTAGTTTTCCAAAAATCCCAAATCCGTGCCCTAGGTTGGCAACGGTGGCGAAATCTATGGTGCGAGCTTCGATTTCGAGCTCGAACCATCTCCTTAGCTTCAATAGGTTCCATTCGAACCGTCTCTAAACCATAAAAACCCCAAACCCTAAATATACCATTAAAGGGTTTAGAGCTTACCTCTAAACAAAGCTCCAAGCTTGAGGGAGGGAGAGAAGAAGACGTCTTCTTCTTCTTCTTAGTCTTCTCCTTCTCTTTCTTCTTCTTTCTTCTCTTCCTTTCCTTTCTTTTCTTCATCTCCTTCTTCTTCTCATTCTTTTTCTTTCTAGAGAGAGAGTGGGAAAGAGTGTGAGAGAGGGAGAGAGCAACTGAGAGGGAGAGAGGGTCCCCCAGCCTCTCACATAGGCCATTTTGCAATTAAGCCCCTCAACTTTCCATCTATTAAACAACCTTCACTGGGCTGTTTTCGCAGTGAGGGACCGGTCCCAGCTCGGGGAGACCGGTCCCCGAAAGCCTCCCATTCGGGCAGAGGGGATTTCGCGTTCGGGAACCGGTCCCTGCCTGAGAGACCGGTCCCCGGGAGACCGGTCCTTGTCTGAGAGACCGATTCCCGAGAGTGGTACTTTCGGGACTTAGCCAAATTTCGGCCTCTTCTCGCTGGGTTAACGTTCGGGAACCGGTCCCTCCTTACCAGAGACCGGTTGCCTCAAGGATCCTCGCCAGCCCAGCCTGATGGGACCGGTCCCTCCCTGCCAGGGACCGGTCCCCGAGAGCAACTCTGCTCCAGTGCAGATTTCGCACTGCAGCTCTCGCGGACTCTTCCAAAATGCAACTTTAGGCATTTTAATCACCTTCGGACTTTCTGAAGCCAATACCCTCGACAATTAGTCGATTCCAGACGAAGTCTAATCCTCGGATTTCGAGAATTCAGTTCCTTACAGTATGAATCTACAACATGATACTATGCCTCAACAATAAAGAAATGAGCTACTACATAGTAATGTCTCTACACATGCTACTATGCCTCAACAATAAAGAAATGAGCTACTACATAGTAATGTCTCTACACATGCTACTATGCCTCAATGAACGATAAATGAGCTACTACCTAGTATATGATCTACTACACGACACTAGGCCTCAGTAATCACATGAATGAACGAGCTACTACATAGTGCGTCGTGCAACTATGCCTCGATAATCAGAATGAACGAGCTACTACATAGTGCGTCGTGCAACTATGCCTCGATAATATCCAATCTCATGGCCAACCCGAAGGTTGCTA
>NC_033628.1:10042709-10045096 GCF_001540865.1 Ananas comosus
GGAAAAAATCTACTATCCCTAGGTTCAAATGCCATAGTGTTCCACTACACTAGATTTGATGCCACTCATTTATGTCATGATGTTGTATGTGTCTCAATACACTAAATCGACATGCCACTCGTCCATATTATAGTGTCTCTATTACACTAGTCCAAATGCCACTCGTCATGTTATTAATCTTGTTTACATGCCACTCGTCCAAGTTCCAAGTGTTTTCATTACACTAGTTCACAATCCATTGGTTCTCATTACCAAGTTCAAGTTCACCATATTCTTATCACTATAGGATCTCATGTCACCCGACCCAATCCTCATGCATTCTAGGTTTAAGTGTCGAGCCCACAATGCTACACTACTAGACATGCATGCAAGGAAGTAGAAATGCAACTACAACAATCATCCCATAATGCATAAGAATAATAGATGAAACATGATCAACAATTCTAACTCGGACATAGAAGGAAGCCCAGTTGCTTCGGGATGGACACCCCCACCTTTTGGTGATGTCACGATGCTACGATTCCAGTTTCGTGATTTTTGGAAGCTTATGCCGCGTGCTACGGCAATCTGTACCGAAATCGGCCTTTTCTTCAATATCTTCACGTAGCCTCGACGAATACTCAAACCGAGTGCACCAACGTGTTCGTATGCCTAGCAATTAGGTTAGAGAAGAGTCAATTGAGATCGAAACCCTCCACGAACAAAAGCCCTCTTTTTGGAGCCCTAAATCCCAATTATTGCAATTAGCTTCATACAAGCATTATCCCAAGCAATAAATGAGATTAATTACTTCTAGAGCATCATTAAGTTCCATTTCTAGAGTATAAAACCCTAATCCAAGCATTCTACCATGAGAAGGCAAAGAGCTTACCTCTACTAAGCTCCTTCTCCAAGCTAAGGAAGAAGACAACAATGGTGATCCTCCTTCAAGCTCCAATCTCCACCTTATCTTCCTCTTGATTCCAATTCTAGAGAGAGAGAAAGAGCTTCTAGAGAGAGAGAGTGTGTTCTTTTAGGATGGAAGTGTGACGCACTGGACCTTTGCAAATTGCGAGGTTTGAGTGTTTGATCTGCGTGACGAGCCATCTCAGACTGTCTGAAGGGTCGTAGACAGTGTTCCGACCTATGGTTCGAGTCCCGAAATTGTGGTTTGAAACAGTGTACCAAAATCCAAAAAGTTAGATTTTTGGTTAGCTCTCGGATTAGCCTCAGCCAGGCTGTGTACCGGTACAGCCTTGATGGTTGTACCGGTACAGAATTTGTACCGGTACGCCTTGATGGTTGTACCGGTACACAATAGGTTTTCTGCCAACCCGAGGCTCGGGTTGGGCAGTTTCGCAGAAGGTGTACCGGTACACTTTCCCGTGTACCGGTACACAATGCAGAATCTGGGCAGTTTCGTGAGGGGTGTTTTTGCAATTGTTGCAACCCCTTTATAAACAACCCCAGCCCCTTTGAGAGCTCCTTTGAGCCCTAAACCTGAGTTCTCTCCCATTTTTGATGGATTTTGTTGGGTTTTGATCTTCTCCTCCTTGCTTTCTTGCTTCTTATTGGGTTTCCTCTATGAGAGAAGCTTTGAGCTCGGGATTGGAGCTTTGTGGAGGGAGAATCTTCAACCCCATTTGGATTGGGGGCTAGTTTGGAGCTTCTAAGAGGTTAGTAACTAGATCCTTTCCTCTAGATCTAGTTTTTGTTGGATTTTACTAGATCAAACCCTAGATTTTGGATTTTAGGGTTAAATTTGGGAATTTTCGTTTTGAGGGCTTTTGTACCAAATTGATGGGTTTAGAACCTTTGTTTAGGTTAGATTGGAAGGACTCTAGCTCCCATTTGGAGATTGTGAGAGCTTCCTTCGCAATCGGTGAGTTTTTCGTCAACCCTAGCCCTATATGCTTAATAATTGATCTTAGCGTCGTTCGTTTCGACTAGATGACACTTGTTCTCGTACCTTTAGGGTACTAGGAGACTAGAGGACACCCTCGTTGGAGCGCACGAGGAGTTTCGTTGTCATCGGTGGGTTTGGCTTCCTTGAAATCGGAGGAAATTCCTCCTAAGTGGTTAAATGCTTTCATTCTCTTCAAATTCATGCATATTCATGTTTAGTAGCATTTATGGAAATTTTGAATGCTTAGAACTCATATGTTATGCATCAAGAAAGTTACTCTATATAGTAGAGAGACAAATGTGCTTTGTTAATATGCATGCGACGAATATTCTATGAGATGATAGGAAATAAAGTTTCATGCTTCGATTTTGACTAGAAATTATAAGTTCTTGAACTTATTATCCATGTTGGGACAAAATGAGCCATAGTGTCATAAAGAGGCACTTGGACTAGAGAATTATTAAACTGCAACATAGAGACTTGATAATAGGCCACATTGACA
>NC_033628.1:10045196-10060611 GCF_001540865.1 Ananas comosus
GGCGGAGGCACGGGATCGCGGCAAGGGGATCGCTTAGCTAGCTAGCGAGGAGCGGTACTTTGCCTAGGTGGTTTACTCTTTCTTTTTGTAGTTGAGAGAGAGTGAGAGATTTTGTATCCATGTATAGAGACCACCTATGTACCTACTTATAGCTCTTGTATTTGGGATTTCCTATTGTTCTTACTCTATGTTTTATTTAGTGGATTTACTGTTTTATCCTTATCCCTTGTTGTAGCATTTAGACATTTATTATGCTCTGATACTTCTAGATGTCTTTTATTATTGCTGTTATTATTGTTGTTTTTAGACGCCTTATATGTTGTAGACATATGGCGGGTCTGGGCACGCGCCGGGCGGGCTCCCGCTGGGTCCCGGGGCGTGACACAAGCGTAGTCATCGTCTCAAGTACTCAATCATTATGTCTCTAACATAGTAATATCCACTATCAACCCAACGGTCTAGTTCTATATCTCAAAGTAAAGTTCCAACATTCACTAAGTCTAGTGCCTCTTTAGGACACTAGAACATTACTATATTCAAGCATATTCCAATTTTCATGCCTCTTTATGACATTATTTACTAGGTTTATACATGTCCCAAGCTCAATGTCGCTTTATGATATTAGCTTAATATACCAATTTCAAGCCCAATGCCTCTTTATGACATTAGCTTACCCTATCAATAATAGGTTAATACGCATGCTCTCTAGTATGATCTCACATTGCTAATATGTACCTAGCATGTATTCCACAATGCATATAAATATTAACATGCATCTATCCACTAGCATATGGTTTCAATGCGTCTGTATGCAACTATCAACTTAGAATAGTTCTCATAATACTACATGCATACACTTTTCAATGCAACTACCAACTTAGCATAATTCTCATAATATTAACATGCAGATACAATTCACATATCATTCAAGTCTAATGCCTCTTTATGGCATTACTTTGCTAGGCTCATTCATAGCTCAATCCCGAAGTCGCATTACGACATTAGCTCCCTAACTCACAAGTTATTTAAGTCCAAGCCACTTTATGGCCTAATGTATTCTCTTATATCCAAATGAGATTTATATCCAAGGCATATTACATTTGTCATGTCTACCATATGAAGCATGATTCCAAGTCCCAATTAGAATGCTAAACCCATGCATAGGTCTCACATGCAAGCTCTCTACTACATAGAGGTCCGAAAATACATTGTATATAACATAAGCATTTCAAGCATTCTAAAATTCACCAATAATGCATCTATCATGAAAATGCGTGATTTTTTATTTTACGATACTTAAATCTACATAAATGAGATTTTCTCATTTGTAGCGAGGTCAAATACACCGAGAGCTCTACTCGACCCTTCATACCCCGGACTCTCTTAGCTCCAAGACTTTAGGTGATGTCACGATGCTACGATTCCGATTTTGTGATTTTTGGAAGCTTACGCCGCGAGTTGCGGTAATCTGTACCAAAATCGGCCTTTTCTTTAATATCTTCGCGTAGCCTCGTCGTATCGCTGAACCGACTTCGCCAGCGCGTTCGTATACCTAACAATTAGGTTTACATATGTCTAATTTAGATCAAACCGGTATGCTACAGTAATATACCGAAACTTCGGTAGACTAGATCGAATCTTAGTCAAATTGACTAGTGTCCTAGAGAAATAGTTAGACAAAGTCCATTTAACTTTCCAACAAGGTTGGAAGGGTTAAAGTTGAGTTCCAAGAGAGTTAGAAAGGCTTTAGCATTGCTCGACGCGAATTGGAGTCGAAACGGTGCAAAATTGAAGTCTGGAGCATTGTTAACCGGTAATGCATTGGAGTGGTACCGGTATCAGGCAGGCATCCGAGGGCAGCTACTCTCGGGTTTGAGTGTTTAAGGCTGTTAAACCGGTGACACCCCTGGTGCGTACCGGTACCAGGTCAGCTACCCGAGAGGGCAGCTCGGGTTTGGCTGCTGTGTAATCGTTAGACCGGTGACAGTATCCAGCGTACCGGTACGCAGTGCCACTCGCAGCAGACTTTGGTCTGCTGCAAATAAAGGGATTGGGTGGGTTTATTTGTAATTGTGGCGTCTTATAAAGACCCCACCGTCCCTCTCTCTTGTTTACAGCAGTGAAACACATCTCCTCTCTTATTTCTCTCCCTCCCTCTCTCTAGAAACTCTCTCCCAAGGCTAAAGGAGGAGATCAAGAGGAGAATTTGGAGGAGATTTGGAGTTTTGAAGGGTTTAGGGCTCTCCTACAAGGTGGAGCTTGGTGGGCATCTAGGCTAAGGTGAGGTTTCTTGTAAGATTGAGATTAGGGCTTGGTTTTATACCCTAAATTTGTGGTTTTGATCTTCTTACATGATGGAAAACCTAGTAGAGGCCATGGAACTTCATGAAATTCATGTTTCTTCATGTGCTCTCATAGTGGATGTCAAGCCCTGAGCCCGATCCTTTTGGCCGGTTCGAGAGCGTCGAACAGACGCCGAACGGACAGAGCCTCCCTTGTCCACCCAAGGCTCAACAACAAGTATCAATAGAGTAACAATTTGCATAAGTGGAAGCATACATAATGACTTGCACGAGGGCAAGCAATAGCCAATAGTGAAAGTAATAAACTATACTTAGAAAATCAATTACAATTTTCGCATCATTTCTTCTCTTTTACATCGCATGATCTCAAATATAAATTCTTGCATTTAAACATAAACTCTTTAACAACATTCATGTTCTGTTTTCCTTTAACATCTATAATCATCAAATACAAAAGATGATAGTAAAGGTAATGCAACTACAAAATATGAAACCATCACGGGCGGTCACTATCTAGGGCGCGATGCCCTTACCGCGATCATCAACCGGCTCGCTCGGTCCCGGCTCTGTGAAAATAGGGGTGTGAGAACTACAACAAAGTTTCTAGTGGGTTCGGCAACCAACCACGCCGACTATCCCACTAGGTCTAATCAGGCATAATAGAATAGAGGAAAGAAAGTAACCAACTAACAAATGCAACTAATATGCCTGAACAATATAAAATGCGATGCTCGATATAATGCTTATGATGAATGCAGGATCACAATTTCTTTACCCAATCTCTTGGCTAACCGGTAGGTTTCGCCCTCAACAAACTCACTAACCCAAAATCCTAATAACCGGGGAGATACCGGTTACAACCCGATAGGACCGTCCTCTGGGGAGATACCCGCTACGACCCAGTGATGTCAACTCCGGAGCACATCGCCCGAGGGGGAGCTATCACCCTCGAGCAAGGACTAAAGGTGAGTACGATCAATCCTACATTGAGGATTCCAAGTTCAATCCATTCTTTAACTTTAAGGAAGACCATGCTCAAATGACCCTTAACTCTAAGATTGAAATGTCATAATGTCTTAATCATTCTTTTCTTTGCATTCTTTACTATCACTTGTGTCATATACACTACTATATTCTTGGACTCATGCCTCACTTGTTTTCTAAGTGTTATGTTATTGACTCATGCCACACTTGTTTTCTAAGTTTTCGAGACTCATCAATGTCACTCCCTAGATCTATGTTCATGTGTCACTTTTATTCACTAACCCTTCTAGGTTCTTATCACTTGTCATGCATAAATAGGGTTTACAATTCTCACATTCTTACAAGTATACGAAATTAAATTCACAATCATGCTGTAAAAGCTCACAATTAACCCTACTATGCAACATGCTAAAGGGTTTTCAAGGTCCTTGGAATGCACCACCCACCTCGAGTGGCCTTGTAGGTGTAGAATATGACGACTCCTGAACTTTACGAAAGCCGATTCCGCGTCCTATAACCAAAATAGTGCCATATTAGGCCTTTTGTATATGAACCATAGTTAAACATTTTCGTAACGTCGAACAGAGTTGTCCAACGCGTCGAGGACACCCCGAATTAGGTTTCTACGAGGTCAATTCGCCTTCGAAAAATCCTAGGGCAAAAGCACCAAATTTGAGCCCTAACAATGCCCTATAGCAATAGCTCCTAGATTGATCTCATGCCTAAGCAAAAGATAGCTTAGAATCATCTAGGAAGCTCTCTAATACCATTTCCAAGCTATTGGAACCATTCCTAGAGCATCTATTGTGAACCCTAGAAGTTCGCCATGTGAGCACCTCAAGAAAATCATGGTTTCATGGTGTTCAAGGCTCCATTACTCTTCTAAAGCCTCTAAAGAGACCAAAACTCCAAAACCTAAGGTTAAAATCCACACCCTAGAGCTCTACATGCTAAAAACTTACTTTGGCCTAAGTTCTAGCAAGCTCCTTCTTGTTGGAGAGCTTCTAGAACCACCAAACCTCCAAAATCCACCTTCTCCAAGCTTTTCTCCACCTTCTCCTTGCCTTGGAGCTTGGGTTCTAGAGAGAGAAAGAAGGGGAGTGAGTTGGGGAGGTGAAAATGGCTGTGGGAGTGAAGGGTGTAGGGTTATATCATGTTGTAACAATTACAACAAGGCCCTCCCACTTCTATTTTTCAAATCAGCCCTCACTGGGCATTTTTTGCAGTGAGGGACCAATCTCCCCGACCAGGGACCGGTTCCCGAGAGCTTCTCCCGCGGACTGCGTAGGCTGCGCGCGATGCAACCGGTCTTCTCTCAATGGAACTGGTCTCTCGGGACCGGTCTCTCTTCGCAGGGACCGGTTCCCGAGAGTTGGTTCTCCAGGACTTAGCCGATTTCTCAGCTTCCCTAGCAGCCTACGCGTTCGGGGACCGGTCTCTCCCACCAGGGACCGGTCCCCGAGAGCACAAAACCTGCAGTTTGCAGATTTTGATTTCCAAAAGCTCTCGAAGATCCCCAGTAATGCATTTTTATATTAATTGACGCCTTCGGTCTATCCGAAGTGTACCAACCTCGCACTTTGGTCAATTTGACTAAGGTTCGAATTTAATTACCGAGGTTTCGGTATGTTACAGTGGATTTCTAGGGTTTGTTTCATATGCCCTAGGAATGATTTGAATGACCTAGAAATGGTTTTAGAGGGATTCTTAGATGATTCTAATCTTATTTTTGCTTAGCTCTAAGATCAAACCAAGGTACATGGCTATATGGCATTGTTAGGGCACCAAAATTGGGACTTTTACCCTAGGTTTGGTTTAAAGGTAAATTGACCTTGTAGAAACCAAATTGGGGGTATTTCTGACTCGTTGATGGATTCGGTTCGCCGATCTGACGAGTCTATGTATAGATATTTAAAAAAAAAGCCTAATCTGGCTTCGTTTTGTCGCAGGCGAGAAAATAGGCGCCCAAAAATCACGAAATTCGAACCGTAGCTTCTTGGCATTCCTACAAGATGGGGGGTGCTATCCGGAATCTCTGAATTTCCTTCTATGTCTATGTTGCCTTTTATTGAGCATATATGAATAGTGTCATTCATGCATGATAGGGTAGTTAACATATGGATATTGGTTAAGATTCAATTGTATGCTTCTAACGTAGATGAACATAGTGATTGATATAGAACCATATGAGATATGTATATTGGAACCCTATACTTGTTTGAATGTGAGATATGGACTATGATAATAGTAAACAAAGGTGACATTGACATTAGCGACGAGATTGGTATCGAGAGATGAATTGCTAAATAAGGTTAAACCAATTGTGGCATTATGGCAAGTGTGGCCTAGAGAGTGGTATATATGACAAGGTAGAGACCTGTTATTGCATTGTAGCATAGTAGCTTGTGGCAAAGTAGCAAGTGTGGCTATACATTTCCAAATTGGGAATCAGATCGTACTCACATTGAGTCTTGGCTTGAGGGAGGTAACTCCCTCTCAAGCGGTGCGTTCCGGAATTGACACCACGGGGAGAGCGGTCCCCGAAGACGGTCCCTCAGGCGGTTTGAGTCCCCCGATTGAGAGGTATTTTGGGTTGTGAGTTTTGGGGTTAACAAGTGTTAACCGGGTTAATTGGGTAAAAGCCAAAGTAAATGTGGAAAAACATGCATGCATATTTATCATACACATGATTATCTATCTGTTGATTAGCTTTCTTGCAGGCATTGTATTAGTAGTAGCATTAGTTGGTTTGCTATCTTTTTTTTCTTAAAATATATATGCCTGAATAGACCTAGTGGGCAAATCGGTGAGGTCGGCGGCCGAACCCACTAGGAACTTCGTTGTAGTTCTCACACCACTAACCCTGCAGATCCGAGCGCGAGCGGGGCGGCGGAGGATCGGGGCATGGGTTTAGCACCGTAGTTAGCGGCCACCAGAGTTATAGTCATCCCTTTTGTTATGTTTCAACTTTATTTTGTTGAACAAGTTATGTAAGAGAGATATATATCCATGTATTTTGGGTTGCATGACTATGTGATGTAAATGAATCATGAATGCAAAGAGAATGAATGTAATAATTTTTGTTTTATACTTGGTTAAAATGTAATCAAATATTATGTATGTGGTTGTATGTAGTAGTTTAGAGCTTTCACTACTTGTTGTTGCTTGCCCTCAAGCAAGCCTTGTATAATTGCAATCTCGTTGTTTGATTTGCTTGATTATACTTGTTGTTGGAGCTTTGGGCGGACATGGGAGGTACTGTCCGTTCGACGTCTGTTGACGTGCTCCGATCCGACCAAATAGGTGGAGCCCGGGGCGTGACAGATATAATGGTATCAGAGCGTGGTAAAAGTAAAAGGTCTAGTATGGACTTAGGAGCCTTAGGTTGGAGACCTTAGGGACTTAGGTCATGTTTAACGCGGACTTGGTTATGCGGAAGCTAATTGATTGTGTTGATGTTAGTACTTCTCTAAAAGGAGTTAGAGATGGATTCAAGTGTTTATTTGTTTTCTTCTTGAGGGATTGTGTGGGGCGGCCGATTACATAATGCCAAGAGTCGAAAATGATTACACTTGATTGCTTTCACTTAATTGGGTAGTTAATTGGAACGTGTAGTATCACTTGAGTCGAGTACTAATGTGTGTGCTACATTTTAGGACGTGATGGCACCACCTCGACGTTCTACGAGGTCCGCTCCGGCATTGCCTAGTGAGGTGCCCGAGCAATCTGGATCTGATGAAGTGCGCGAGTTGCGAGCCCAAGTAGCGGCTTTGGCGGGGGCTATGCAGCGACAGGAGGAGCAGATTGGAAGACTCCACGAGTTGGTGGCTCGACAGGCGGCGGCAGCTACACCAGTACCTCAGGACCCGCCCGCACCTGTAGCACCTACTCCTGCGGTAGCAGCGGCACCGGTGATAGCTATTCCTCCGACGACTTCGGGTTCTTCGGCTCCTATACCCGATGCGCTTGAGGCTGAGCAGGAGCGATCGTTGGCGGTGCTGACGGCCTTTAAGCGGTTCAACCCTCCGACCTTTAACAGTGATGATAAGGATCCGTGGGTGATGGAGGCGTGGCTTACCGCTATGGAGGCGTTATTCGAGGATATCTACACCCTCGAGAGGGATAAAGTTCACCTGGCGGCTCATTATTTTGAGGGGTTGGCTCGGTTGTGGTGGACTCGGGTGAAGAATGGCCGGTCATTGGAGCTTTCATCCATGACTTAGGAGGCATTTCGAGAGCTACTATTGATGGAGTATTTTTTCGAAAGTGACAAGCGGAAGATCAAGGAGGACTTTCGCAAGTTAAGGCAAGGAAGCCGATCGGTGCAGGAGTATGAAAAGGAGTTCTCGCACATAGTGAATTGTGTGCCGGGCTTGGTTTATGGTGATCGGGACCGAGCGAAGGTTTTCGAGCGCGGGTTGCGACCCGATATTTTCAGGGTTATTCATGCATTTCGCTTGAAGACTTATGAGGAGGTACTCGATCACTCATTGTGGGTGGAGCGCGGCAATGCTATTGCGTGAGAGGAGCGCGATGCATTTGAGAAGGACAAGGACAAAGATAAGTACAAAAAGCGGGCGGCTAGTGGATCCGCGGGGCAGTCGAGTTCCAAGCGACCCCCTCGGTATCAGCGACCACCGTGGCGAGGAGGCAGGAGTCAGACACAGAGCTAGACTTCCTTCCTGTGTGTGATTTGCGGCGATGATCACAAGGTAGTGGGCTGTCCTCAGCGTGAGGGGCGGTGTTTCAAATGCGACCAGGCAGGGCACGAGCCGAGAGTGTCCGGGTGGCATATCACCTGCTCCGTAAGCAGCTTCAGTTCAGTATGCTCCGCGACAGCTTGCGGGATTGCCACCGGCTATGTCGGCTGGACGCGCATCAGCACCGTGTTAGCCGGAGGGATCACGAGCACCTAGTAGATGGGTTTTTGCCACTCAGGTGGAGGAGCCTGCAGTTCCAGATGACGTGGTGGCAGGTATTGTTCTAATTAAAGGCACAAGAGCTAGAGCTTTATTTGACACGGATGCATCTCATTCATTCATCGGTGCATCATTTGCTAAGACTCATGGCATAGAGATATCTTATAACCCGGATTATTGCTGGGTTAATGCACCTGAGCATTCATTTAGTGTGCATGAGGAGTGTTTGGCTTGCCCAGTTCAGGTAGGTGACTGGATTATGCCGGCAGACTTATTAGTACTAGCCGAATGTGGGGATTCGATATAATCTTGGGGATCGATTGGCTCTCCAAGTATTATGCGGTCATTGATTGTGAGAGTAAGGTGATCACTTTCTGTGAGCCTAATTAGGAGGAGTTGGTATATCGTGCGTGCAAAAGCTCGCGCTTCGCGGCGACTATATTGGCGGCGAGGGCGAAAAAGATGATTAAAGGAGGATATGTGGCCTATTTGGCAACAATGGTAAATACTCAAAGGGAGCACTCGGAACTTGGGAATATCCGAGTAGCGTGCGAGTTTCCAGATGTATTTTCGGTGGAGTTACCGGGATTGCCACCGGACCGGGAGATCGAGTTCGTCATTGATTTGATTCCCGGGGCGGCGCCAATTTCGAAGGCTCTGTATAGAATGGTGCCGGTGGAGCTAGTGGAGTTAAAAGCCCAACTACAAGACTTGCTCGATAAAAGCTTTGTGATTCCGAGCGTGTCACCGTGGGGAGCTCCGGTGCTATTTGTAAAGAAAAAGGATGGCACACTTCGACTCTGTGTGGATTATCACGAGTTGAACAAAGTGACAATCAAGAACAAGTACTTGTTGCCGAGGATTGATGATTTATCCGACAGTTGCAAGGGTCGAGCGTTTATTCGAAGATTGATCTTCAATCAGGGTATCATCAATTGAAGATCCGGCCGAAGGATGTGCACAAAACGGCGTATCGTAGGCGGTGTGGCCACTACGAGTTTACGGTAATGCCGTTTGGGCTTGCTAATGCCCCGCAAATATTTATGGACTTGATGAATCGAGTCTTTCGACCGTTGTTGGATCGGTGCGTTGTGGTATTCATTGACGACGTGTTGGTTTATTCACGGAGCGAGGAGGACCACGAGGAACATTTGAGGACCGTATTATAAATACTCCGGAAAGAGAAGCTTTATGCCAAGTTAAAGAAGTGCGATTTTTGGCTTTCGGAGATTACCTTCTTAGGCCATATTATATCCGGGAGTGGCGTCTCAATGGATCCAAAGAAGGTTGAGGCAATTAAAGATTGGCCTCGCCCGACAAGTGTAGCGGAAATCCGTAACTTTCTTGGACTTGCGAGATACTACCGGCGGTTCATGGAGGGGTTTGCTAAAATAACTACTCCACTAACGCGCCTTACACACAAAGGGGTGAAGTACGTTTGGAGCGACGATTGCGATCGAAGCTTCGAGGAATTAAAGGAAAGGTTGACATCGACCCCGGTGCTTGCTCTACCGACGCCGGTGGTGAGCTTTATTGTGTACAGTGATGCCTCGTATATTGGTCTCGGGTGTGTTTTGATGCAAAATGGGTGAGTCATTGCATATGCTTCGCGCCAATTGAAGAGTTATGAAAAGAACTATCCGATTCACGATCTTGACCTAGGCGCGGTGATATTCGCGCTAAAGTTGTGGAGGCATTACTTGTACGGTGAGCATTGTGAGATTTATACGGATCATAAGAGTCTCAAATACTTGTTCACCCAAAAAGAATTGAATATGCGACAACGGCGGTGGTTGGAGTTACTAAAGGACTATGGCGTCACTATTCTATACCACCTGGGAAAAGCAAATGTCGTGGCCGATGCTCTAAGTAGAAAATCGATGAAAAATTTGGCTTCGGCAATTACACCCCAACCGTCATTGCAAAAAGAGATGCAATGATTTGAACTTGAAGTAGTGGCTCCGGGAGTGCCAGCTAGCCTTGCCGCATTGGTGGTTCAACCGATCTTGTTGGAGAGGATAAAAGAGCTACAAGCCTCCGATGCATATCTCCAAAAGGTGCGGAGCGAAGTTGAAGGCGGTAGTGCTGATGATTTCAGCATTGGGACCGATGGAGCATTTCGATTCAGAAATCGTTGATGTGTGCCCAAAAATGAAGACATTCGAAGGGCGATTATGCAAGAAGCATATCAATCTCTCTATAGCATACACCCGGGCGGCACTAAAATGTACAAAGATTTGAAGTGCATTATTGGTGGTCGGGCATGAAGAAAGATATTCGTGAGTTCGTGGCGCAATGTCTCACGTGCCAACAAGTAAAAGCGGAGCGCCGGTTTCCGGTTGGGAAACTCCAAAGTTTATTTGTACCCGTTTAGAAATGGGAAGATATTGCAATGGATTTTGTGATCGGTTTGCCTCGATCTCAAGCCGGGCATGATGCGATTTGGGTGGTTGTGGACCGGTTGACGAAATCGGCACACTTTTTGCCGATCCACACCACGTGGTCCGGAGACAAATTGGCTCAAGTGTATCTCGACGAGATTGTGAGACTTCATGGGGTTCCAGTGTCTATTATATCGGATCGAGACCCTAGGTTCACATCTCATTTTTGGAAGAGCTTGCAAGACGCTTTGGGCACACGGCTCGATTTTAGCACGGCATTTCATCCTCAAAGTGATGGTCAATCGGAAAGGACAATACAAATCCTTGAGGACATGCTTCGAGCATGTGTACTTGACTATAAGGGCGGATGGCACGACTATTTACCGATGACGGAGTTCGCGTACAACAATAGTTATTAAGAAAGTATCGCGATGGCGCCATTCGAGGCCCTTTATGGAAAGAAGTGTCTGTTTGAGGTAAAATAATACTTGTCATACATATATATATAGGTTGAAACAATCCTAATCCTAATAAAAAAATGATTAGATTCGAGTTCATACAATCCTAATAGGACTCGTATTAATCATTAATTTTCTCGGGTCAATAATTATAATATACAATAAGCCCATTTAAAAATGTGAGTGGGTGGGCCCTTACGAAAGCCCAAACAAATAAAAAAAATGTGAGTGGGTGAGCCCTTACGAAAGCCCAAACAAATTAAAAAAAAAAAAAAAAAAAGTGAGGGTGGGCCTTTATTTCAGCCCATTATCATTTGAACCCAATAAATTAAGGTGGGTCTGATCAACGACGGCCCACGCCCACACCTTATAAAGTTTCTAGTCGAAATCCGATTTCAAATCATAATCCATTCAAAATTCGAATTTCGAATTTTGAATTCCCAAAATACCATCTAATAATCCATTCAAAATTCGAATTTTGAATTTTGAACCCCCAACAAATTATCAAAATATCCTCCAATAATCCATTCAAAATTCGAATTTCGAATTTTGAATTCCCAAAATATCATCCAACAACACATTCGAAATTCGATTCGAATTTCGAATTCCTAACCAATTTCCAAAACATCCTCCAACAACCCATTCGAAATTCGATTTCGAATTTCGAATTCCCAACCATTTCCCAAAATATCATCAAACAACCCATTCGAAATTCGATTTCGAATTTCGAATTCCCCAACCAATTTCCCAAAATATCATCCAACAACCCATCCGAAATTTGATTTCGAATTTCGAATTCTCAACCAATTCTCAAAACATCATCCAACAACCCATTCGAAATTCGATTTCGAATTTCGAATTCTCAACCAATTCCCAAAACATCATCCAACAACCCATTCAAAATTCGATTTCGAATTTCGAATTCCCTAACCAATTCCCAAAATATCATCTAACAACCCATTCGAAATTCGATTTCGAATTTCGAATTCTCAACCAATTCCCAAAATATCATCCAACAACCCATTCAAAATTCGATTTCGAATTTCGAATTCTCAACCATTTCCCAAAACATCATCCAACAACCTATTCGAAATTCGATTTCGAATTTCGAATTCCCAACCAAATTTCCAAAATATCATTCAACAACTCATTCAAAATTCGATTTCGAATTTTGAATTCCCTAACCAACTCCCAAAATATCTTCCAACTATCCAACAACTCATTCGATTTCGAATTCGAATTTTGAATTCCCAACCACTCCCCAAATATCCTCCAACCATCCAACAAATAATTCAAAATTTGAATTTCGAATTTTGAATTCTTAACTAACTCCTCCCCTCCCATTATAAATACGGGAACCGAAATCAAATTCAGGGAATTTTTTTTTGGAGAGAGACGACACGATAGATAGATTGCTACACACTTTCAAGTTCAAAATATTCAAAGGAGGAGATATTGCCGAGCCGCGGAAAGGAGGAAAGATCGCCGAGTCGCAGAAAGGAGAAGAGATCACTCGAGCCGCTGAAAGGAGGAGAGATCGCCGAGCCGCGGAAAAAAGGAGAGATCGTTGAGCCGCGGAAAAAAGGAGAGATCGTTGAGCCGTTTCATCCAATCCATCAACAGGTAGTAAAAAAGAAAGAAAGAAAGAAAGAAAGAAAATAAAACAATAATAAAACACAAAAGAAAATTCTCTTCTTCCCCCCTTCCTTTTGTTTTCTTTTTTTGGTCCTGCTACCGTAGTCATCCATACCGTCTTGATGACTTTGCTGGGAGAGTGGAGGGGAGCCAATGGCTTCCCGTTTCTTCGGACCTCTCAATACCCCATTCGAAGTTGTTGATGATGGAATGGGTGATCTACATTGCCGCGACCACCCCAACATCGCCGGTTTGATACTTTCGAAAGAAGAGGGGAAGGGAGGGAAATCATTTGATTCCCCGTTTCTTCGACCCTTCAATATTTCTTCGAAATGTCAAATTTCAAATCCGCAACTATACCGATCTCACTTCATCGACATCCAATCTACAACACCGACGGTTTGATATTTTCGAGAAGAAGAGGGGGGGGAATCTTCTTGATTCCCTGTTTCTATCGGACCCTCAATAACTTATTACGAAAATGTCAAATCAAATACGGATTGGCCCGATACAGATCCACGGCCCCTTCATCAACTTCGTCGACGTCATCCCGAGCATCGCAAGAAAATGGGAGATTCTTCGGACCCCAATCAAATAAAACGGGATTTCTTCGGACCCGAATTGGAAGTCAAAACGGGGATTATTCTCGGACCCAAATCAGACAAACGGGATTTCTGTCGGTACCTCCGCAAACCAAATCAGAAATTTGAGAAGTCAAAATTCAAAATTCAAATCAACGGTGATTTCTTACGGATCCCAAATTCATTGCAAAATCAAAAGGCGGATTTTCTTGGACCCCACATTCAATTGCAAAATTCAATAGGGCGATTTTCTTCGGACCCCAAATAATTGCGCAAAATCAAAAGGGAATTCTTGCGGACCCCCAAATCAAAATGCAAAATCAAGTCTATACACAAAACTTAACTGCAATAAGTTCATAATGACGAAACCTCAAATTTGCAAATAAGTCATATGCGATCCTAAATTGAAACAAGTCAAATAAAACCAAATCTCATGGACCAAATCCGACATGAACCAAAACCAAGTCACTGGACTGTAAATCCTCGATGAACCAAAACCAAAACCATGCACTCCTGACCAAACGTATACCAAAATCCCATTGACCAAAACCAGTTCATGGACAAATTCCCATGAACCAAAACCAAATTCCATGGACGAAATGCCCATGGATCCAAACCATCATGGCGACCAAATCCCATGACACAAACAAACCTCAGGACCAAATCCCGATGACAAAACCAACTCATGGACCAAATCCCATGAACCAAACAATTATGGCCAAATCCTACCAAAATGTGGGCCAAATGCCGATGAACCAAACCAATTCATGGTGACCAAATCCCATGAACCAAAGACCAAACCTCATGACCAAAATCCATGAGCCAAAACCAAGTTCATGACCAAATCCCATGACCAAAAACCAACCTCATGCGACTAAATCCATATGAGCCCAAAATCAATTCATGGACCAAATTCCATTTTGAACCAAAACCAAGTTCGATTGAGACCAAATTCCATGAACCAAACCAAGTTCATGTGAATTATTTCAAATCCATGAACCAAAACAAACCTCATGGACAAATCCCATGAGCAAAAACAAAACCTTCATGATCAATCCGATGAGCCAAAACTAATTCAGGACACAAATTCCAGAACCAAAACCAGTCCATGGACCAATCCACATTGACCTAAGACGCAATACCTCTTGGACCAAATCCCATGAGCTCAAAACCAAGTTCATGGACCAAATCCCATGAACCAAAAACAACCTCATGGAACTCATATAATCCTATAGCCAAAATCAAGTTCATTGCACAAATCCCATCGAACCAAAAATAACCTCAATGGACTAAATCCATGAGCCAAAACCAAACCTCATGATCAAATCCATAGGCCAAAACAAATCCTTGAACACAACCCCACCAACCTAATACCCAAATCTCATATAACCAATACCCAAATCTCCATGAGCCAATGCCCAGAATCTCATACCCATATCTCTATGAACAATTAGACTCTTAATACATAGGAGTTTAATATCGATTATAGGTTCTTAACAGACATATACTCAAGGACCTTAATCAACCTCAAAGCCCAACTGACTCCTACATACAGATATATTAGATTCAATAAACACGAGATAGATCCATTCTCATCCATGCTATAAAGGTCTCGGGAATCGAAGGTGCCCAATCTCAAGGGGTAATTAACAGTAATGTATGCATCTATTTGGAAGCCCATGAGACCGCAAAATCCATACCCACATACATATAAATATCAATCGAATCATTAATACCACCCCACGACACAAAAATCCATCGACTCGTGCGAGGTGCCGTCATTCGTGGTGGCAGACAAAATGCGACGGCCATGGGTACCTTGGCTTCCTTTCATCTTCGAGACCTCATAAAAAAAAAACAGGGGGGGGGGGGTTTAGTGCAATGATTTCTAACTTCTACCTTTCTTGCGAGACAAGGAAATGGCACCAAACGTCCAAGAACGCTGGTCGGCTGCAGACCAACAAAATCAATGAATTGGAGGCGGAGTTCCGTCGTTTTGCTTCCCACGTTGCCATCCTGAACGTTCGGACACTTGCAGGGCCTCAATCCAATTCGGTCACCATTCTGAAAGATGTTCGAGCTGCTGTCATGAACTCAAATTCTACTATTCCTGGGGCATGACTCATTTCAGCCGCCCTTTCGCGATGAATCCAA
>NC_033628.1:10060636-10065649 GCF_001540865.1 Ananas comosus
GGACTCATATACACAATTCTGGATTAGCTATAATTTGAGATACATAATCTCAGATTAACCAAGTACTCTATACCCATACTCTAGACCCGTAACCAAGTACCCTAAACTCATAACCAAATACTCTAAACCCATAATCCAACCACCCCAACACCAAGTTCCCTAAACCAAAACCGAGTACCCTAAACTAGGTACTCCAAACCAAAACCGAGTACCCTAAATCAGGTACTCCAAACCAAAACCAAGTACCCTAAACCAGGTACTTGAACTAAAACCGAGTATCCTAAATCAGGTACTCCAAACCAAAACCAAGTACCCTAAACCAGGTACTTGAACCAAAACCGAGTACCCTAAACCAGGTACTCCAAACCAGAACCAAGTACCCTAAACCAGGTACTTGAACCGAAACCAAGTACCCTAAACCAGGTACTTGAACCAAAACCGAGTACCCTAAACTAGGTACTCCAAACCAAAACCGAGTACCCTAAACCAGGTACTCCAAACCAAAACCAAGTACCCTAAACCAGGTACTTGAACCAAAACCGAGTACCCTAAACCAGGTACTCAAACCAGAACCAAGTACTCTAAACCAGGTACTTGAACCAAAACCAAGCACCCTAAACCAGGTACTCCAAACCAAAACCAAGTACCCTAAACCAGGTACTTGAACCAAAACCGAGTACCCTAAACCAGGTACTCCAAACCAGAACCAAGTACTCTAAACCAGGTACTTGAACCAAAACCAAGCACCCTAAACCAGGTACTCCAAACCAAAACCAAGTACCCTAAACCAGGTACTTGACCCAAAACCGAGTACCCTAAACCAGGTACTCCAAACCAAAACCAAGTACCCTAAAACAGGTACTTGAACCAAAACCAAGTACCCTAAACCAGGTACTCTAAACCAAAATACACACCTGAACCAAACGTTAAACCTAAGCGTATACTTGAATTAACCTAATCAACCTCAAATCCAACTGAATCCTAATACATATACTTAGGATTCAATAAACCGAGATACGATCCATCTCATCCAATCTATAAAGGTCTCTTAATCGAAGGTGCCCCAATCTCAAGGGGGTAATTAACAGTAGATGCTTGCATCTATTGGAAGCCATGGACCCGCAAAATCTGATACCCACATACATATAAATATCAATCTGAATCATGAATACCACCCCACGGCCTGAAAAATCCATCGACCGTGCGAGGTGCGTCATTCGTGGTGGCAGACAGTGTCGCTCTCCTATCCATTGGAGCGATGTGGGCGAGAGAATTGCTCTTGGACCCGATGTGGTACGGGAGGTGGAAGAGAAAGTTCGCCTTGCCCGCCAACGACTTGTGACAGCGCAATCTCGACAAAAGAATTATGCCGACAAGCATAGAAAAGATCTTGAGTTCGCGGTTGGAAACCGCGTGTTCTTAAAGGTATCGCCAATGCGAGGAGTAAAGCGGTTTGTAGTCCGTGGGAAGCTATGTCCCCGGTATGTTGGACCGTTTGAGATATTAGAACGGGTCGGTGCGGTGGCATACAAGCTTGCATTACCACCGAGGCTTGCGGGAATTCACAATGTGTTTCATGTGTCAAATCTCCGCAAGTATATCCGAATTTTGACGCATGTGCTAGAGTATGAACCGGTGGAATTGAGCGAGGATATGACTTATGAGGAATATCCGGTGTGTACAGACGCCGAATGCAAAGAGAATGAATGTAATAATTTTAGTTTACTTGTATTTGATTAAAATGTAATCAAATATTATGTATGTGGTTGTATGTATTAGCTTAGAGTTTTCACTACTTGTTGTTGCTTACCCTCGAGCAAGCCTTATATAATTGCAATCTCGTTGTTTGATTTGCTTGATTATACTTGTTGTTGGAGCCTTGGGCGGACAGGGGAGGTGCTGTCCGTTCGGCGTCTGTTGACGTGCTCGGATCCGACCAAATAGGTGGAGCCCTGGGCCTGACAGGCAGGGGGTCGGTTAGGATTTTATCGACAACAAAATGACCAAAAGACTCCTTACCAACTCACTTTGCCATCTGGAGTACCGGTACTCAACTTGGGTACTGGTACCCCGCGCGCGGCCAGCCATCCCAAACGCTGTGTACCGGTACTGACCCGATGCAGTACCGGTACCCAGTTCTAGTACCGGTACTCACCAACAGGTAACGGTACTCGACGCCAAGCTGCGCAAACCCGAGAGCAGCAACTCAAGTAATCCCTCCGGGGTACCGGTATACCTCGCAGGTATCGGTACGCAACACTCGAAATCCTGGTTTTGCAGATTTCAGTGTTCGTATTCCAACTCTCACAGCTCTGATTCCGTTTTCGCGTCTATTTCTTGCCAAAACGCTTCTGACTCGTCCCGATACTCTACAGAGTATTGTCAAGCCACTAATGCTGCAGTCAGTCCGATAACTAAACCCCAAAGACACTACAAAAACAGAATTATGACTAGGAATGTAAGATACCATGAACCATAATAATAATAATCGCGCTTAAATATTTTGGGCCGATGGTTTGTTCCAAACAAGTTGTTATTACTAGTGGATCGGACCAATGGTTTGAGCTCAATGAGTTATTATTACTAGTGGGTTGGGCCGAATGAAGGTTGGGCCGCGTCAAATTAAAATTGCATAAACGACTCTATTTCGCGTGACAATAATTTTTTGTTAAAAATTGTTTTTTGGTGGAAAAAATGATTTATATTTTGTAGTGTTTGGTTTGTAGGAATTTTTTTTTTATTAACATTTATTTGGTTGAAATAAAATTTTTTTTCACTTTTATTTGGTTTGAAGGAAAAAAATTAATAATAAAACTTTTACTGAGCTTGAGTTTTCAGTTTTCGCCGAAAAATAGTGAAAAATAAAAACTTAAATTTTTTTTTCCAAATCCATAAAAACTTATGTTTGAAGTTGAATTACTTTTCTAAATTAAATTGGGATTCATTAAATTAATGGCTTTATTGGTTTCAAAATTAATGGTTAGTGGAGGGCCGGTCTGAGTTATTTGCAACAATTGACATTAACAGTTCGTTAAATTTGAGTTATTTATAAAAGTTATATTTGATAAATTATTATTATGTCCATTTCAGTATTAGCTGAGGTTAAATCGGAAAAAAAAAAATCAGTGCCAATTAAAAAAAAAAAGAAGTAGGGGGTCCTTTTATATAATGGCCTATTGTCGAGAGGTTCCTGCACATGATCTTCATGGAAAAAAAAAAACAACTTGATAGCACGAATGTCACTGTACTATCGATAGTATAGCAACCGAACTCTCTCTTTCTTTATATATAGAAAGAGAGAGTAGAACTGTGCTATTAGGAGTACAGCAGTTCGTTGTGCTCCTAAGTTCCTAACTATTCATCAATTTTGATAAGTGGTTAGAGTGAGATAGAAAAGAAAAATTGAAGAGAAATTGGATGTCTCAATTTTTCTTTTCAATTTCTCTTCTCTCTCTCATCGTAATCACTCATAAAAATTGATAAATAATTAAGAACTTAAAAGCATAACGGCTGTTGTACTTCTAAAAGCGCAGTAGTCCGTGGAGTTCCCTAACAAGCGACCCATGAGGCCACTTCAGCTCATGCACCATGTAAGTGCATTGCAGTGGGCCGCGATGTTTTGCAGCCTCCTTTTTTATTTTTCTGTGACACCCCAATAGTCCCACATCAGATGGGAAAGGGGTTGTCATTGGGTTTATAAGAGACTTAGACACTAGTAATAATAACTGGGTTTAAGCATTTTGGGCCGGTTGTTGGGCCCAACGAGTTATTATTGCTAGTGGGCTGGGTCGTTACATTTGGTATCAGAGCAGGTTCACCAGCTAGACATGTGTGGCGAATCTCGGCTGAGCCAGGGTCTGGATGACGGACTAGCGAAACGAGTCTCACATCGCCTGGTGATCTTGGGCTGTGTGTGTGATTGGACTTAGTCCCACATCGGATGGGAAAGGGGTTGTCATTGGGTTTATAAGAGACTTAGACACTAGTAATAATAACTGGGCTTAAGCATTTTGGGCCGGTTGTTATGCCCAACGAGTTATTGTTGCTAGTGGGCTGGGTCATTACATTTTCGCCGCTCGGAAAATAAAAATGAGAATTTTTTTTTCAAAATATGTAAAACTGTTTTCTTTTGTTTTTTGTTTTTTTCCTTGCGTCGAATCCGCAAAATTATTTTTGGACCGATGAATTATTTTCAAACTACTTTTGCATCAAACTAAACACACCCTGATTTATTTCTTTAAAGATAATCTGAATGCCAATTCACTTGTGAAATTACTTATTCAACGTGATGGAGTAGTTGAAATAATTTGAAGTACCGTAGCAGTTCCCTCATCATTAGTTGATTATAAACCAGAATTTGAATAATGATCTAATTGAAATAGAAATTAAAGGTTGATATTTTCATTAAAGCAAATTAAAGTTTAATATCCTAAATAAAAATCCACAAAATGTTCGTTAGGTAACACTGTAATTAACATACCCTCAAATTTCTCTATCAAAAGGGAATTAATTTAGATACAATTTAATTTGCATTAATTCTAAGAAATAGAAAAATTGGATATATATGTGACAAAGTTTATACTTTAAAGTTGAATAATCAAATCTCTTCGGAGCAATTAATGGTACATAAATTCCCACATGCTCTAACTACATATTTAATTTGTTCACTAATTTTTCTCTTCTTCTTTGTTTAATGGGCACGAGATTGTGCTACATTTTTATTTTATTTTATTTTATTTTTTTTATTTTTTTTTTACAGAATAAGGTTGGCTAGCTCTCATTACATTAGAGAAATAATATAAACATATTATTTTTAGGGTCAATTTCAGTGTCTTTCAAAAGTTATAAATTATTACGAGTAATCCTTTAAAATTATCATCAATACCATTTTTGCCACTATAAACAGATGAATTATATAAAAAATGCCACTCTATCACATTAACTAAGAGTTCTAAACTAATTTTTCTCTAGTTATATACTTAATATATATACATGGTATATTAATAAATATTA